>NW_021163549.1:0-38868 GCF_004324835.1 Dendronephthya gigantea | reverse complement strand
GACGATCACAGGATTGTCTTGACTTACGCCATACCCGCTCGAGTTTCCTTCTGATACGTTTTTCGTTTTTAATTTTTCAGTGTACCAAGGTGCAGCTGGACGACTAATTATCACTCTGGTGATAAGTGGTGCATGATGATCCAGAATTCTGGACAGCTCCGAGTTGTATTGGTTGACTTTCGCACTAATATCAGCCGTGTTCCCAGTGATAATCGGAGATAGCCTAATGTCATTAAAGAATCAGTCCATATTGATTGCTTTAATTTTACGTGACTCCACGACCCTTCTCTGAAACAATGTTTTTTTTAAAATTGAGTTCACATGTAACCGTGTAATAGTCAGATATAGATGGATCATGAACGTCAATAGATTGAACAATATTTCTTCATGGCGAGACAAGATAAGGTCTAACGTGTGACCAGCAATGTGTGTTGGTTGTTGTTCCAGATTAAAAGAATCAACAAGATTGAGAATTTTTTTTTGTTGATTCCGACTAATCGTCTACATGGAGGTCGATATAATACGATTATATTTAGAATTTGAGATAACACATTGATTTGCATACCTATCAGTTCGAAACACTTAATGTGTGTGAACATGTTCGCCGAGTCCAGCTTGACTTTTAAGTGTTGTTGTATAGTATACTAATGCCTCCCCATCTACCTTGTTGTCTCGAGATATGTTTAAAGAGTAGCCCTTCGGGGTGAAATTCCCAATAGATATAAGATCAAAATTGTCAGGGTGAAGCCACGTTTTTGTTATCGCAAATATATCAAATTCATTCTCAACCACATAGTCTTTGACTAAATTGGCTTTGTTTCGAATAGACAGGCAGTTGAGAAGACCAGAAGAACAAAGCTGAGTAACAGCTGTATCAGGAGTGTTGGCAATGCTTGATAAAGGAATATTGATGAGATTGATATCATTTCTGCCATATATGTTTACAGGCTGATGATTTGCATGATGATAGTGATTGTATAGTGTCGCGGAGGTGTTTGCCAAGTAGGTATTATAGAAAATATTCCTATAGGTCATATGGAACAACCAACCTTTCTGTAGATTCAACTGCCTAAGCATTGAACTAAGCTCCTCAGGATTATTAGCGGGTCGAAACGTGTTCATCAAACGTGACTGCTTTCGATGTTGATACATCTTATCCGCCTGATTATTATCAAAAGATTGAGGACCAGGATTAGACGAAACATCCACACACATTGTTAGATCCTGCTTAAAAGGCTTCGCACATAGGACTAGACTAACAAATCCATTTTTCGGTTCTTTAGCAATCGCAAATGAGACTTTGTATTTAGATTCAAAACCAACTCGTTGTATGTTGACCCGACATCGAAAAGCAATATCTCTACAAATACTCAAGGTTATGCCATCCGCAGCCAATCCGTCCAAATCCATGCAATTAATATTCTTAAATGCCATATTAATTGGTCGAGATGTACGAAACTCGTTAGAAATAAATATCATAAAAAAATATATAGAGCTACCGACCACCCGCCATATTGATCGTGAATTAAGCAATATGGAAACACAATATTCATTTCCATACACGAAAAGGTGGTGATTCAATGATAACATCACGTTATCAGCTTTAGATAATTTCTTTAAAAACTTGTTTAACGAATCGGATAGAAGAAAACGGGAACGAAAAGAAGAAGTTGGGAAATCATTGTAAGTGTGTTTATTTCTATTTAAACCCGACAACTTTACTTGTCCAGGGAAAGTCATGTTAGAGTTGTTTACTAGTAAAAACTATGTACACACACCTTGGGTTGTGGTGGACAAATATTGAATCATTGGTTATTTTTATTGTAGATCACTAGCTGCCTGTGAAGGAACACAAAATTTTATTACAATGCTTCAAAAACAGCTGGATTGAAGGTTGTCAAACTTAAATGATCTCCCCAGTGTTAAATCGATTTTTCGACTCCTACCATAACCGTGTTTCATTATAAATTCGTGAAAAGGATAAAGTAAAATAAATGAACGTGGCCGTTCAGCACAATATCTTGTACTCAATTGGCAAAGACAATGGTCCCAAAGTGGTAAATCGATGGTTCGAATCCTACCATAACCGTTTTTCATTATAAATTTCGTGAAAAGAAATACTGTAAATTAAGTAACCATGGCCATTCTCCACAAGATCTTGTAGTCTAGTGGCTAAGACAATTGTCTCCCAAGTGGTAAATCGATGGTTCGAAACCTGCTGTGACCTTTTCATTATGAACTTCGTGAAAGAATAAAGTAAACTAAATAATCAATGCCATCCAGCTCAAGACCTTGTGCTCTAGTGGCGAATACGATGCTCTCCCAAGTGTTAAATCGATGGTTCGAATCCTACCATAACCGTTTTTCATTATGAACTTCGTGAAAAAGGATAAATAAATTAAATAACCGTAACCGTTCAGCACAAGATCTTGCAGTCTAGTGGCGAAGACAATCGTCTCCCAAGTAGTAAATCGATGGTTCGAATCCTACCATAACCGTTTCATTATAAACTTCGTGAAAACGATAAAGTAGATCAAATAAACGTAGCCATTCCCCGAAGAACTTGTGGTCTAGTGGCTAACACGAGTGTTAAATCTATGTTTCGAATCGTGTCAAAACCATTTTTTATTACGAACTTCGTGAAAGGATAAAGTAAACTAAATAACCATGGTCATCCAGCACAAGACCTTGTGGTCTAGTATCGAAGACAATCGTCTCCTAAGTAGTAAATCGATGGTTCGAATCCTACCATAACCGTTTTTCATTATGAACTTCGTGAAAACGATAAAGTAGATCAAATAAACGTAGCCATTCCCCGAAGAACTTGTGGTCTAGTGGCTAACACGAGTGTTAAATCTATGTTTCGAATCGTGTCAAAACCATTTTTTATTACGAACTTCGTGAAAGGATAAAGTAAACTAAATAACCATGGTCATCCAGCACAAGACCTTGTGCTCTACTGGTGAAGACGAAGGTCTCCTAAGTGTTAAATCGATTGTTCGAATCCTACCATAAATTTTTTTCTTTATGAACTTTGTGAAAACGATAAAATAGTTCAAATGAATATAGCCATTTCACCCGAAAAACTTTTGGGCTAGTGGCTAAGACAATTTTCTTCCAAGTGTTAAATCGATGTTTCGAATCCTGCCAAAACCATTTTTTATTATGAACTTCGTGAAAAGGGTAAAGAAAACTAAATAATCAAGGTCATCCAGCACAAGACCTTGCGGTCTAGTGGCGAAGACGATGGTCTCCCAGATGTTAAATCGATTTTTCGAATCCTACCATAACCGTTTTTCATTATGAACTTCGTGAAAACGATAAATAAATTAAATAACCATAACCGTTCAGCACAAGTTCTCGCAGTCTAGTGGCGAAGACAATCATCTCCTAAATAGTAAATCGATGGTTCGAATCTTGCCATGACCTTTTTCATTATGAACTTCATGAAAAGAATAAATTAAACTAAATAACCATAGCCGTTCAGCGCAAAACCTTGCAGACAAGTGGCAAAGTCAATTGTGTCCCAAGTGGTAAATCGATGGTTCAAATCCTGCCATGACCTTTTTCATTATGAACTTCGTGAAAAGAATAAAGTAAACTAAATAACCATGGCCGTTCAGCACAAGACCTTGCAGACTATTGGCAAAGACAATTGTCTTCCAAGTCTTAAATGGATGGTTCGAATCCTGCTATGACCTTTTCTTTATGAACTTCGTGAAAGGATAAAGTAAACTAAATAACCATGGACATCCAGCAAAAGACCTTGCAGTCTAGTGGCGAAGACGATGGTCTCCCAAGTGTTAATTCGATGGTTCGAATCCTACCGTAACCGTTTTCATTATGAACTTCGTGAAAAGGATAAGTAAAAAATAGCCATAACCGTTTAACGCAAGATCTTGCAGTCTAGTGGCGAAAACAATCGTCTCCCAAGTAGTAAATCGAAGGTTCGAATCCTGCTATGACCTTTTTTATTATGAACTTGGTGAAAATAATAAAGTAAATTAAATAACCATGGCCGCTCAGCGCAAGACCTTGCAGTCTAATGGCTAAGACAACTGTCTCTTAAGTGGTAAATCGATGTTTCGAATCTTGCTAAAACTTTTTTTATTATGAACTTCGTGAAAGGATAAAGTAAACTAAATAACCATGGTCATCCAGCACAAAACCTTGCGGTGTAGTGGAGAAGACGATGGTCTCCCAAGTGTTAAATCGATGGTTCGAATCGTACCGTAACCGTTTTTTATTTATGAACTTTGTGAAAAGGATAAATAAATTAAATAACCATAACCGTTCAGTGCAAGATCATGCATTCTAGTGGCGAAGACAATCGTCTCCCAAGTAGTAAATCGATGGTTCGAATCCTGCGATGACCTTTTTTATTATGAACTTCGTGAAAATAATAAAGTAAATTAAATAACCATCGCCGCTCAGCGTATAAGACCTTGCAGTCTAATGGCTAAGACAACTGTCTCTTAAGTGGTAAATCGATGTTTCTAATCTTGCCAAAACTTTTTTTATTATGAACTTCGTGAAAGGATAAAGTAAACTAAATAACCATGGTCATCCAGCACAAGACCTTTGGTCTAGTGGCGAAGACGATGGTCTCCCAAGTGTTAAATCGATGGTTCGAAACCTACCGTAACCGTCTTTCATTATGAACTTTGTGAAAAGGATAAATAAATTAAAATAACCATAACCGTTCAGCGCAAGATCATGCAGTCTAGTGGCGAAGACAATCGTCTCCCAAGTAGTAAATCGATGGTTCGAATCCTGCATGACCTTTTTTATTATGAACTTCGTGAAAAGAATAAAACAAATTAAGTAACCATCGCCGCTTAGCACAAGCCCTTGCAGTCTAATCGCTAAGACAACTGTCTCTCAAGTGGTAAATCGATGTTTCGAATCTTCCAAAACTATTTTTTATTATGAACTTCGTGAAAGGATAAAGTAAACTAAATAACGATGGTCATCCAGCACAAGACCTTGCAGCTAGTGGCAAAGACGATGGTCTCCATAGTTTTAAATCGATGGTTCGAATCCTAGCATAACCGTTTTTCATAATGAACTTCGTGAAAAGGATAAAGTAAATTAAATAACCATAAGCATTCATCACAAAATTTTGCATCCTAGTGGCGAAGACAATCGTCTCCCAAGTATTATATCGATGGTTCGAATCCTGCCATTGCATTTTTCATTATGAACTTTGTGAAAAGAATAAAGTAAATTAAATATCCATGGCCGTTCAGCATGTCTTCAGCAGGCTGTCTTTTAAGTGGTAAATCGATGTTTCGAATCCTGCCAAAACCATTTTTTATTATGAACTTCGTAAAAGGGTAAAGTAAACTAAATAACCATGGCTATCCAGTACAAGAACTTGTGGTCTAGAGGCGAAGACGACTGTCTTCTAAGTGGTAAATCGATGTTTCGAATCCCGCTAAAAGGGACTGAACAGAGGGACTGGGCATCGCTGTCAATCTAATGTTAATTAGGGAGGACCTATATTCATATATTCTGTTACGCCAGGATGATTTTTATTGAAAGTGAGTTGTGTTCAAAAGAAATTAACCAGGCACAGCAGATATGAATATGGTCCCCTCAATTAACGTCAGATTGACGCCAATGACTGGGGAAGGGGTGAGAAGATGGTCGTGGGGTGAGAGCAAAAAGGAAGGACGACAGGTTGATAAAAAGAGAGAATAGTTGATAGGGAACGCTGTAGAAGGGACAACATAAACCAGACAACAAGGAAAACAGCCAAAACAATCGTTGCCTTCACAACTTGATAGTATGTGTAAAGAAGGGGGTGTCAAAAATGGCCAAAAATGCGCCACGTAATTTGTAAACGGCCACTAGAGAGGTGTGAAAAATTTGCTTTGCCATATGTTGACAAAATGGACATCGTATACTAATTGGTTTAGTATAAACGCATAGAAGAACGATGTTTCAAAAGCCTCTGTATGGGAAAACTTTTTTACTGCGGAAAAATGTCCACCATGACCCACCATGTTTCTGCACATGTAGCATTGCTGAAATCTTTAAATTTTCAAACTCTTCATTCGCTCGTAATTTGCTAAATATTCTAGATGTATTGCATGTAGGCAATGCAAACCATGAAAATCATCATTTTATGGAGTGTTTGGGTATAATGGCATTTTCCTTCCCCTTACAAAATTGGTATACAACCCATCATCATTTCGCCCACGGAGTTAAAGGTTTGTCTACAGTGTGGAGAAAACAAATTAGTTCAATTAGATTTTGTCTGCGGTGAACGAAATCATTTCCTAATTCAGCGCTGTCAAAAGAAATTATATATAATATATATATATATATATATATATATTATATATATATATATATATATATATACTATATATACTACATTTCAATGATGTACGTAGTTGTTGACGGCGGACTTGCTTAAGTCATCGACAGATCCCTTTTAGGATTTATATAAATATAAAGGTTGGACAAATTGTTCGAATAAGGCAAGCTATCACGGACGAAGTTGACCAGGAGGTATCAAACAAACAGCAAACGGAATTCCCAGTAGGAATCAAGGTAGAGTCTTTGGCTGATGATATGGTCGCTCCTATTGAAGAGATAGTAGATTTTACACCGATGGAACAAGTGAAACATCCCCACTCAATGGCATTCTATTCATATTCTATAGTTTTGGACTTAGCTTGTGCTCAGGTATCGCCACACAGACCATTAAAATACCCCTTTGAAAAGGATCTATATAAGACCTGATTTTATTCATTAGTGACTATTGAAAATGGAGACACAGAGTACATATACCTTTACAGTTTTCCCCATCCGTTACTGCCGCCTTGGAGAAACAGGAACTCATTGGTAATCTGCGCGATCAGTTCAATCGTGATGTCTGCTCCACCATTCAGATTCATACCACGAATCCTAATAAAACGGAACGTGAACACGTAGCGTTTCTAATCATTTAAAAATAGCCGTTTTTAGCAGACAAACTTGGTTCTAAAACAATAAGTTTACAAGCCTATCTCATGTACGTATAATACATTAGTTAGTTAGCACCCTAGGTCATTTCGTAATGCTCACAGGCCTGAATAAATCCTCTACATACCCTCGTTCAAAACCGTCGCGTATTTTTGTATAGTATACAGTATAAAAAGATATGACACTTCAACGGAAGATACCAAATGACCTATATATATATATTAACATGATTTTATTGCAGGCTTCATGGCAACAAGCAAACAGAAATAGATTTGAAAACCAACGAAGAAAGAAGAGAAGTAGGAGTACTGTGACACTCAAAGGAGTATTTACCCCTTATACGTAATGCACTTACATAAACTCGCCATGTTCCGTGAGCTCTTGTTCGAACCGTTATCTTGTTTTCCTTCTTTTTTATCCTAAGTGAAATTTCACTATACTTCGGTTTTAGCATCACTCACATTCACACTTGCTCACTTAATTCAAATAGGAAAGTGACTCCAAACGAACGGCCGGGTCGTCTAAACTGTCGGTGTTGTCGGAAGCAACTGAAGGCGAGACGGCAGAAACCTGCAGGGAACATGTGGTAGCGATAAAGAAGGAGATGGCCAAAAGTCGAAACAAAAACGTAGACCTGAGTAAGGAATTAATGGAGGTCACTTTCCCTTCCAGGAGGCACGAAATCCTTCGTACGCCTAAAACTCTTGAGAACGTCTTGGAAGAGTATCCGGCACTGACACTTGTGTCCGAGGTAAACTACTAATAGCTATTTTCAGTTTTCTCATTTTAAATTTCGGATCTTTGACACACAGAAATTGTTTGCACGACGCCCGTCTTTTGCATCATTGTGGTAGCATGGTTGGTGAGGCTTGGTAAAAATTCCATTGGAGTGTTTTTGCCTAGTCTAAAAACCCTATAACGAACTATGTTATTCACCGCTTGTTACCTTCATATGTAGCATTCAAGCTCCGATTTTTGTTGGAAGTGGTTGAAATATATGATGTAGATATTCTTGTTTTTACTTCAGCTGAAAGCAGAGTTTCACAGGATAATGGGGATGACTGGAACAAAAAAAAATGGTCAAAACGTTCGAAACTGAAATCTAGGCAAAGTTGCTCAACCTAGTTCAAAAGAAAAAGGTTATTTCCGGGGTGAAAAAAAGTAAGAATGAAATGGTTGAAGCTATCACTGATGACCCTGGAAAAAAGTCAGGTGATGAAACTTTTTGGATTAAACACATATTTATACATTAAATGTGGTACAACAACTGCCTAAATAGAATAAAGAACTCTTCTTGACGTTTTGACCCAAGGGGATTTGTCACGAAGGTTAGTATGAAAACAAATAAGGAAGAACACGTGGTTTGTATGGGGCACAAATTTATGCATCCTGTTTTGTTCCTTTATACTTGACACATACTGATTTATATTGTTTCTAATACTCTAATATTCTAATGCACTAATTTCTACTAATAAATCAATGCCTTAAGATAATTTACTTTTGTGTAGACATCGAAGAGGATGGATCTGTCTTGTTGCTTCAATTGTTCTTCAACGAGACCTTGACCTGCTAAATAGTCAGATGATTTGTGAATCGCTCTCGACTTCTTAACATAACTCCATTTTGAAGTTCAAATTTTTCGCTTGATTTTCTTTTCAATTGTGATATGTCGAGTTAATCTGCTTTGGTTTTTATTCACAATTGAAAAGAGAATTGAGCGAAATATTCCGTTCCATCGAAGATTTCCCCCTCCACCAATATAGTGAAAATCCACCTTAATAATACCGAATCCACAAACAATGCAGCATAAATGTGACCTTCCACGGGAAAACGTGCGTTAACGATAGTTCGCTGAAACAGCAAAACGAACGGATAACGAACGGGTAGTGAACGATCTGTCATAACGTTTAACGAACCCAAAAAACGTTTTGACGAATTCAGCTAAAAATGTGAACGTTTAAAGTCGAGAATACGAACGGATAAATAAACGTTCAATCTGAAGCCGTTTGAACGATTTATGTTTATGAACGGTTTTAAAGAATTTTGAAATATTTTCAAACACGTAACATGTGTTGGCGCAAGTATGCGTGTACATATAAATAGCTATACCTTCATTTGAATGTTTAACTAAATTTATTAGCTTAACTACCTAAATCACATTGTTTTATACTTTATATACATATATATATATATATATACATTTGCATTTTGCATCAAAATTCGGGTTTATTCGTTAGAAAGCCTTCAGTTATCAGTACAAATTATCATCGTTATGTCAAATTAATCAATGCATCATCTGCAACTATACACATCAAAATATTCAGGGCGTGTTTATTTGCAACAACGTTACAGATGTTTAAATCTCTCCACGGACAAACTAAATGTATGGGTGGTTAAGGACATATAAACACATGCATGCATCCGTTTTATTAACACGGCTCTAAACCGAGAGTAAACGAAGATTGCAATAAATGGCCTGGCTTCGATAATAATATCATAGGCAATGTCATTGGTCACCGTCTCAGTTTAGTTGAGTTTCAGCTACGGGATACATATTTTATGTTAAGCTAAACACAAGAGATTCCATTGTTCACTATTGCTTATACTCTTTGACGCGCAAACGACTAAATTAATTAGCGCAAGGTCAAGTTGTTTACAGATGATAACCAGACATTAAGCCCGGCGCACACTGGAGAAAACAGCGGAGCTGAACGTCACTCGTGGCTGTTAGCTGAGCTGTTTCCTCAGGTGTGCGGTGTCGTGTTCCGCGATTTTCGCTACGCGTGCCATGAGCGCAGAATATTCAACATGTTGAATAATTTTGTGCACGAGTGAACATTTCCTCACAGTGTGCGCGCGTTCTGAGCTATCAGCTCATCAACCAATACCAACGCGCATGCGTCTTTTCCATGTTTTACTGAAGTCAAGATGGCCGATGTCGATGAAAATCTAGACTCGAGCTCGTCGGGAGATGAAGAGGTTTTGCTTTCCCTTCTGATACTGCGGCGGAGACGAAGGCGTTTGAGAGCAGCTAACCGAAAGACTTGGGTTAAATCCTGGGTTTCACGCCGCCAAACCCATGGGGCATGTGCGAATATTGTTCGTGAATTGAATTACGAAGATCCAGAGAAATTCAGACAATATCATCGCCTAGACAGAACTTCATTTCAGGAAATTTTGACCTTAATATACCCTTTGGTCGAAAAGAAAGACACTCACCTTCGCTGCTCGATAAAACCCATTGAAAGATTGTCCGTGACTTTACGTTTTTTAGCTACAGGTTTGTCTATAGTTTGTTTCCCAGTTTTGTTGTATTATTGTCAATAATGATTACTATACAGACACGGAGTTTACTAATGAATGCCTCTTTTTTAAAACTTATCATTTTCAGGAGAGACATTCAGAAGTCTTTCTTTCGAATATCGAATTGGTGAGAGAACAATATCATGCATAGTAGAAGAAACATGTCAAGCCTTGCATGAAGTTATGAAAGACAAGTATTTAAAGGTATAAAATTTTATTTTGTAAACTGTGTAGCTATAAAATATTAATAACAAGTATCAGTAAAAGTATATTAATATAAATTATATAATGTATTGTCCTTTTCAGTAGTGATCCTCTCTGTAGGGCATACTATTTTGCCCATAAACTGGAGGTTGTTCGCTTTGTGGGGTACCAGGCATGATTGGGTGGAAATAATTTCTCTGGGGTTGGGGTTGTATGACTGTTGGTGTCTGTACTTCCTGGGTCAGTAATCCAGCCTGAGCTTGAAAAATAATATTATTTATTTTGTTTTGTGCCAAATTGCTTGCCACTTTATCCAATTCAGACAAAGCTTTGGCAACATAATTCCCAAAAGCATCATAAATGGTGTCGTTCCCTTTTTTTTTGCTTGTTTGCAATAGACTGAGACAAATTCTTGATCAGGTGATACTCCTCCTCAGCCTGTTTCTTTCTGGACATTGCTCGTTTTTTCAGTGGTTCACTTGTTGATCTTCCAATGCTCTGATCACCACTTTCCTCTGTTGGATTTGTTGGGCTACTTGGAAATAATTGATCAGGAGAATCATCATCTTCACCCTCATCATTTTCTTTGAAGCTTATTTCCGAAAATGGAGTACTACAACTAGCACGGGAATCCTAAAAATTAAACTAATATTTTATTTTCTTGACTCCAAGTAATAAAGAAGATTGGCTACAAATTGCATCAGAATTTAACATGAAGTGGAATTATCCATGCTGTTTGGGAGCTATTGATGGGAAGCACATTGCTATTCAACAACCAGCTGATACAGGCTCTGAGTTCTTTAACTATAAGCACCTTTTTAGTGTAATTTTATTTGCCATGGTTGATGCAAACTACAAGTTTATTTATATTGATGTTGGAACAGCTGGCAGAGCGGGTGATGCTGGAGTTTTTGCTGATTCTGCATTGAATAAAGCACTGAGAACAAACTCTTTAGATCTTCCAGATGCAGTTGCCTTACAAGGGATATCAAAAATGATACCACATCATATTGTTGGGGATGATGCCTTTCCTGTAAATAATCGTATAATGAAGCCATACCCTTATCGGAATTTGGAGAAAGAGAAGCGTATCTTCAATTACAGATTGTCAATAGCACGAAGAGTTGTCGAAAATGCCTTTGGCATTTTAGCTCATAGGTGGAGGGTATTCCTAACTACCATTAAACTATCACCCGACAAAGTTAAAGACATAATTTTTGCAGCTTGCTGCTTGCACAATTTAATGGTTGAAAAGAACAAAGCAAGTTATGCATCAGCTGCAGACCTTGAGAATGCAGATCATACATTGGTCAGAGGTACCTGGAGAAACGACCAGGTTTTGACTAATATGCAACCAACCACCCTGCACAATGCAACAAAGGATGCCAAAACTCAAAGGGTACTTTTGACTGATTATTTTAATAATCATGGATCTGTCCCTTGGCAAAGCAGTATGATTGCTTAGCCATATTGCTTACGCAAACATGTATATATTGTAAGAGTTATCACTACCCTATTATCAACTGCACTGTTATTATACACTTTCTTTCTCTTTGTACATAAATATATATATACAAACTGTTTCCATGCCTTAAGTTCTTCAATGTATGTGCTTACCAAATCAATATTTGAAATTGAAGCCCGAGTTGCCACATGAGGTGTGAGAAACTGGAGTTTCTCAAGCAGCCATTGAGTGCGCTTGGTCACATTTTTTCTTGCACTTCCACTAGCTGGGTTTTTTTTTGCTTTGCTAAAGCTGTTTCTCGCTCAGAGCTCTGATTTTAGCTTTAACCCACTCACCTATAAATAATAATTGAATTTGTTTATTCAATCACAGATAACTTAAAATTTTTGATAAACAATAAAAAATGTCAAATTCTAGGCAATATTACTACTAAACCGTCAAGGAATCATATAAAACCTGCTGCACTGAGAGGCATCCTTGCTAGAAGGCAGAAGTGTACGAATTCCCTCATGCAGTATTCTTATTTGAGTTATTTCTACAATAACACTAATAAATCTGAATTATCTTACATGTTGTTCCGAGTTTTTCGGCCAGTTCTTGAAGCGCCTTATCGCGTATCTCCCGGTTCTTAAAGTCTGGACTTCGAACGTCGTACAGACAAGGGTAATCGGGCCAAAAATCGGCCAATGTATCTTCCAACACTGCTTCAGCAACTGGTGAGTTGTTTGCCGCCATCTTGACTTCAGTAAAACATGGAAAAGACGCATGCGCGTTGGTATTGATTGCTGAGCTGATAGCTCAGAACGCACGCAAACTGTGAGGAAATGTTCACTCGTGCACAAAATTATTCAACATGTTGAATATTCTGCGCTCATGGCACGCGTGGCGAAAATCGCAGAACACGACACCGCACACCTGAGGAAACAGCTCAGCTAACCGCCACGAGTGACGCTCAGCTCAGCTCAGCTGTTTCCTCCAGTGTGCGCCGGGCTTTAATAACAGTTATACAGAATATCGCATACGCAAAGTTCGTTTGTATGCAAACCAGCGTAGTAACGTGTGCTTGAATGCTGTCAAAACTTATTTGGTATAAATAACCTACTACATTAAATATCCAAACCATTTATGCACGTGAAAATCCACATTTAAATTTCAGATATGCATTGCGCGGTAATAAAATATTTAAAATATAAGCTATTGGCTTATTTACCTAGTGCACACAATATGTTCCGTGCGGCAATAGCCTCTAGCTGCGGTCAAGCTTGTCGCAGAATGTCGCCTATACACAGTAGTGTCAGTAGCAACTAAGGGCATCATTAAGAATATTTTAAAATTTGATAATAATCTATTTTATCGACTGCATGCACCATCGCTATATTTTCTTCGCAAAGGTAAAGCTGCAATGTCCCTATTTCTGCCGCCATATTTTTTCATATAAGTGATATGTTTTGTGACCATACGATCACATATGCATGTGTTATATACTGACTGAATCAGTATATCGCTAATTAATACTTTTGATATTAAATATATAATACATATAGTAAAATTAACTAATCAAGATTATTTAAGACATGCATGAAAGCATTAATCCATTTTGTCTTGCGAAATTTTTTTATATCATATAATTATATATATTTCGAGGTAGCATCTACCCTTTTTTATGAAAAATGTCAGGAAAATTTGTAAACAATTGTTGTTTCAATGTAAGTAAATGCATCCTATAAATTGTAACCACCACGGCCCAAGCTAACAACTTAAATTCCAACCTCAGCCAAGCCATTTTCAAGGTCTGGCAACCTTTCATGTCATGTTTATTCGGAATGATTGGATGATCGTGGCCCAACTTGATTCCACCGGCCATGATAAACAATCTAAAAGGTTATATTGCAGTGCGCATTTATATTCGAATACATTTTACTCACGTTAACATATACATAAAATGCAATTGAGAACGTTTTGTTATATACAATTGCATGATCATCTATATGAAATCTTACTTCGAATGCGTGTCATATTTCGATATATGCATGGTCAAAAAGGAGCTACAGTTTAGCGAAGCAAATACACTCAAGGGAAAAAAAACTTCAGTTTAAATCGAGACAACCGTTATAGGAATTCAGTTGATGATTTCATGGATAAGCCTGATTTCAATGCTTGCAGGAAAATAATTGCAAGCGCGCCTAATAAAGTGGCCCCGTCATGACTTTCCTTATATCATAGCTGTTTCATTTAGTGTTCATACCTGGTATTAACCTTTATATATGCACGCGTTAAAACGCCTTGACTTCTTCATATATGCTAATATCCAGCAAATATTTGGGACAGTCTTCGCGAAATTATTGGTAAAGATCTTTACCCCCGCGCTCATGCACGCATAAACAGTTGATAGGCGCCATTTCAAATTTGCTCATTTTGCCGCTTAAATGTTTAATCTAATATGTTGAACCAAATCCAATGCGATTGAACGAAATTCCGGCAAACGTTTCAACGAACGGTATATCAAACGGTTGAATGCTTTTGGACCAATTTTCAAACGTTTTTTCCTAAGCGTTCGAACGGGCAATTTCGAACGATGAACGATCTCGAAAATCATTTCAACGAACGCTTCAAGCGTTTGAACGGCAAACGAACGGATAACGAACGATATTTTCGAACGAACGAAATAGCGTTAACGTATGTTTTCCCGTGAAAGGTCACAAATATCGTTATTATATTATTAAAATATTGAACACATGAGATCAATTACGTGTCTTTCTTTATATGTATATATATATATATATATATATATATATATATATATATATATATATATATATATATATATATATATATATATATATATATATACACTGTTAATTTGAAGGTGTTAATTTAGCACCAAAAAGGTGTTGAATGAATATGGCAAAAATAACACCTGTCGAGGTGCTATTTAACACCATGACCTGGTGCTAAATTAACTCCATCCCTGGTGCTAAATTAACGCCCATTCTGGTGTCAGAATAACACCTTTGGGTGTTTAAATAGCACTACATTTGGTTTAAAGCAGCACCTTTTTACCTACTGCAATTTAATGTGCAGTTCTACAGCAGTAATCTATATCTAAATCAAAATTAATGACACTTATACAAGGAAACTAAAAATCAATATATTTGGTCACGAGTTGCATTATATTTACAAATTGCTCCTGTAGGACTATTTACAAAAAACAACCAGACAATTATTTACAATTTTCGACAATCAATGTCAAGTTCTTATAATGCAACATTACAATTTTCGACAAGTAATGTCAAGTTCGTATAAATTTATTCCACAAAAACTCACTTCCCAGCAATGTTCTTCCATGGCCATATTTTTATTATTTGTATGTCCTCATCTGTATATGGAGTCATCAACCCTAAGATAAATTTATCAATATCATTAGTATTATTAGCAAGTCAAGTCAGCCCACAAGGTTTCTAGCATAAAGAGGAGAGATTTCTCCTTTAGTTAGACCTAAAGCAACCACAAGCTGTGCTCTTAATGTCTGTTTTGAAAAACAAATTGTTTATCAATATCAATAGCAGAAAATCTAGTTAGGTTACCAAAACTATAATAGGCACACTAAGCATTGGATAAAGACAATCTAAATTGGCAGATTTTGGGGCAATAAACTACAAGTGACATTGTAATTTTGTCCTTGGGAAAATTATAGTATATTAATTGCATGATTTACCTGATTCTCTGTGCAGCTAATCTTGTTTCTTGTTCTATCCTGTTCGATAAGAACCAATACATACTTCTTGGCCAATTTTTGGCATTCCTGATTGAAATTTGCCAGCCATACCATGGACCAATTTGTTCTTGCACATTTCACTTCCACTTTACCTGCAACAAAATAATAGAATGTGTTCAGTTGCAAACCTTACTTGCAAAAGAAAATGTTTTACTAAATTATGGAAACATACTTTGTTGTTTGACTAAAATATAAATGTGAATTTGAAAAATGACAGGCTAAATGGGAACTCTCAGGTAATCTGTAGGAGATTATATTTCTTACAGTAATAATTTTATCAAAAAGACATACACAGGCATTGATTTTAAACAAATAACTTGCTCTCTAACATCAAATTTATCAAAATAGAGCAAGGATTATCGTTAATATATGAAAATAGAGCACGGACAATCGTTGATATAGGATAAAATATCGCTAAATTATGTCAATAATATAAGAGACAAGCGAAGACGCATAAAGGTAAAGTAAATATGAATAGATACCTATTATTGCAATGATATTTCTTTGACCACAGCTTCCTGAAGTGATCGCAGTAAAGTAGAATACGTCATTTGGCTTCTCTAGAATAGAAAAATAGCACACATTTGTTTGTTTGGCGATTTAGCCGTTTGACTTTGAGCGAACATGGATACTGTATGTGTCTGTATTTCATCAAATTCAAAAACTCTTACCAAGATGTTTTGAGATAATACCACAACCAATTGCCTTGAAATTTCGTTATAGGAGTCCGTTGTTGTTCAGGATATTTAGAAGTACAGAAATAGTTGAGTAAATACGCTCAAAACGTCTTTAACACAGCAGCATAAACATCTCGATGAATATACGATTCAGATGAGTTTTCAAACGACGCGCTCAAAAAATTGCATGCAAGCGCCTACACGTGTCATATTTCGTTCCTTATACATACATCGTATGCCTATACGCGATTGCGAAATATTACTTTTTAGCAATCAATACATAGCACAAAATAACATAGTTTGATAAATAAAAAGGACAATCGATCAACTATCGATGTATCTCGGGGTTTTTATATATAGAAACGTAACTGACGTATTCATAGCTACAAGCCGAATTTCCATGTCGTCTTTTAGATAAATAGTGTCGAAAACGCACGGGAATCAAAAATACAAATTTATTTTCCAATAACTTAAAAACAAACAAACATGCTCTTTCCCGGCCTATCCGCCATTTGGTGTTATTTTGACACCCCATATTTAACTCCCTATATGGCGTTATTTAACACTTTCCGTCGGCAAAAGAGGTGTCATTTTGGCACCTAACAATGGGCTGGTAATATGGTGTCATATTACACTTTTAGCGTAATCCCAGATTTGGTGGTGTTAAATTAGCACCGAAGTTGGTGCCAAAATAGCACTTTCTATTTAACACCACCGCATGGTGTTGATTTGGCACCTACGGTGGTGCTATTTTAACACTTCAAAATTAACAGTGTATATATATACACCCATTTGCAAAAACGTTGGCCGCAGATAGATAGATAGATAGATACTCAAAATCTAATTAAAATTGCATATGCATGTTGTGTAATAGGAATAATTAAGAAAAACTTAATCGGGGGGGGGGGTAAGCCTTGCTAGGAACTCTTGAACCGCGTATTAATTGATCTAAAAAAATGTAGTCCCATCCAATTGATCTATTCTTCTCTATTATGTAAAAGATCGTATTGTTGTGCTCTATTTTGAATCGATTAGCGTGTTGGTAAGTTTATATCTCAACCGTTTCCTTTTTAATTTAAACGACGACCTACAAATTGCAGGCACCCAGCATAGATAAGTCATAAGTATAAAGACTTAATTGTTCAATGGCGCATTACCCTTATAACTCTCCCTTCTGCAGCGATAAACTAACTACCTTTGTTTCGTATTGTTAACGCAGCCTCTCGCAAACAGTATTTATCGAGCAAAACGTCAATATTTGTAAAGTATAATGTCTGGAAGAAAGGTAATATACTAGACAATCCTGAGGAGACAATCCTCAATATTGATGAGAACAAAACTACAACTATATGAATATCAATAAATTGTCGTTTAAGATGGTGTGCTTTTTATATTACATGCACAGCCAGACAAAGAGATATAGATGGATTTGACAAATGTCATAGTAAGCGTTATTAACCCGAAGGATACTCGACAGTTTAAGAAAGTAACACTCTTTAGAATCTTTCTGCTTGGTAAAGAATATAGAACAAATGCAAGAGACGTTTCTTTCCTACTTCGGGGATGAAGTCGGTGCGGCCTCAGAGAAGGAAATTGAATTTGGCTGGATCGGCCAAAAAAATAGTAAGAAGCACATGAAGACGGAAAGCGATTTCGAAGATGCTTTTTGCTATTTGGAGGGGACTAATAAGGCAACCCTCTTTGTAGCAAAGAAAAAAGGAGGCAGGCAACAAGCACTTTTTCGGTGAGATATTTTTGCTTTGTTTTAGAAACGTGTAACGGGGCTTCTCTCAATATTGAATGCATGGTTGATTTTAGCTTATGTTCATAATTAATCGTCAAAACGTTATTCAAATTTGTTTAGACACCAGCGAAAGCGATAAACTGTCTGAAGACGACAATTTTCTCACAAGCCGTTCATCTAAATCTAAGAAATGGAGAAAAAGCAGTAAATGTGCACGTGAGATATTTAATAAGCTAGAAGAACTGCACGGGAAAAATTATCCACGTGGACATTTGATGCTCTGGACTCAAACAATGGTACGTATGATCATGGATATTTAAATATATTAGCAATATATGGCATAAATAAAATTGCAGCTGTCTGTCTCGCTGGTATTAATTGGGGAAACAACACTAGTTTTATTAAAATATATCCACATGCACCATGCAGTGCACATGCGCGTACAATATAATTATATTTTGTCATATTATAACAACGTGCGGTTAAAAGAATGCATGTACACATATCTGAATTTAAACCAATTAGGAAATGGGCCATCACGATAGTTATGAAATGGCACCTAGCCCTTCCTATTCTTGGAGGAGCTAATCAAAATCAACGAAAAGCAACACCAGAGAGGATCAAACTCTCACTGAAGCGTTTGCCTCTGCAGTGGTAGCTAATGCCGGGATATTAAAGGATCCAGCTAACGCAACTACTGAGTACGTCAAAGAACGCACTGGTATGAAATTTTCACTGTAAAGGTATATAAGCATAACATTTGACTTTTTATGCATTTTATCGCCAGTTTAGCTTAACCGATATGTTTTTTATTAATTTTTCTTTGCATGTAGAGTAGCCGAACACAGCTGATAAATCAAATGAAATCACTTCAAGAATTAAGGAGTTTAGGTGCCTTGGACGAGGAGGAATTTACTGAGCAAAAACAAATCATTGTTAACGAACTGTGGCGTTTATAATCGACATGTGCAGTTGTTGTGATTATTATATATTGATATTTGTTATGAACTTTTAGTCATATTTTATAATTGTTTTATTTTTATATTTTAGTTGTGTAATTTCGTTGTGATATCATATCAGTAAGAATGATTGAAATATGCATGCATACTGATTTATTTGGAGTGACAGTAAAAATGATATGCTCAAGATACAAACTATTAAATTGGTTTTAACAAGTTATAGGTAATTAATGCACATAAAAGTATCACTCGTTTTAGTTATATGTAGCCGCAGTGTCGAAACCAGGCCCATAGATCTGAGTTAAATGCATGGCAGAAGGCAAGTTGAGCCAACAATCTATGGTTATTTGTTGACAAGAATAAGATTTCATGTTCCCTGATCCAGTTCTTTACCTTTGCAAAAACCATCTCGATCGGATTTAGTTGTGGACAATACGGAGGAAGTAAAATCAACATTGCTCCGGTTCTCTGAATTATATCTTTCACTTCTCTTACATGTTGCACCGGATGGTTATTTGAAATAATTAGCCGAATTCAACGTTTTCATCATGGTTGCAATATAGTATCAGTAAAGTAATCTTGAAATAAAATATAAAAACATCTTTCTTCATATAAGGCTCTCTTCCTGCACTTCTTTCGTAGAGTGTAATTATATAAATCTACCACAAAACTAATGTAACTACAGAATTTGCGTTGAACCCGTCGTATGGACTTAGAATTGGCGTGAGATCACGTTCCATGACTGTAATAAATCTTCTGGCATTCATAGACTTCCCGTTAACTTAATGGCTTCAATTCCTCTGACTGAAATAGCTGCGGCGATTGAAAGTTTTGGGCCTGTCTTCCAAATATACTGTTTCGTCGCAATGGAACCACGCGGACTTGCACCATAATTTCGTATGATTCCTGGATTCTAAAATGGCGATTTCCAAATACTTAGTTAGCAAGAGCATTAACGCATGTATTAGAAATTCTTGGCTAGATCTTCCTTCCCCGAAAAAAAAGCAAGATTATCCGATATCGCTGGTCTAGACTGAATGGAGCTGGCATTTTAATAAACGTTACAGCTGTACATAATAAGCTACATATCAATTGAACCTTATAATCAATAAGCGTAATTGCGTCTAAAGTTAAGTATTTTACTTCAAAACGTAACGACTATTACGAATACAATATAGAAGCGATTAATTGGAATTACGTTTTGTTTAGCTAAATGGTTTCAGGAGGTCTTAGTAGGGACTCCCCCCCCCGCTATAAGTCGCGTCAATTATCATAATATACAACATATGCAATTCTAATTAAATTTCGAGTATCTATCTATCTAACTATCTGCGGCCAACGTTTTTGCAAATGGGTGTATATATATATATATATATATATATTATTATATATTATTATATATATATATATATATATATATATATATAATTAAAATTATATATTATATATTTTTATATATATATATTTTTATATATATATATTTTTATATATATATATTATATATATATTATATATATATATATATATATATATATTATATTATTATATATTATATATATATATATATATATATATATATGTATAGAGTTTGTATACTACAGGGTGTATCAAAAAAAATGTCCCGAATGTAAAAATTCCGTTTTTCAGGATATTTTGCAGAATTTGGCAAATTTTTGTGTTCCTAGAGATAGTTAAGACTGGTATATTATAGTTATCTGGTATAACTAGGCCAAGTTTGGTTTTTTATTAACAAAATTATGTTACCGGGATGGTGGTTCCTTTCCACTGATATTGAGAGGGCTTGCGCGCGAAATTGTGAAGCTGAAATTGAGATATTATTTAGCTGTCTAAAAGTAGGAAAGCTTTTTAATAAACTGTCAAAGTTTCAGGAAAAATGATGCATACTCGGAGCAACGCGCGACCCCTAAAGGTACAAATATTTCATTGCGCGCAGTGGGTTAAATGCATCCTTGATTTTAGCGTGACCGATCTCATACAAGGTGGGCAAATGAATAAATTAAAGCGAGAAACTGAACACAAAAAGAAAGCGATTTATTCCTGATGTTAATCCTCAGCAAGTCCACCATTTCATTCTAAGCAAACTGCGGCTTGTCTGAGCATACTAAACACTGAACAACGAACTATTTGTCTGTCCATTCGCCTAGATTTGCCGGTGGTAGCGTAGGTGATTTGAAAGAAAGAATTTCGAAGGAAATGGATAATTTGAGGCAGGACAGACAAATGTGGTTCGCCGTTCGGTGTTTACTATGCTCAGACGAGCCGCAGTTTGCTTAAAAAGAAATGTTTGAAATGTTGAGAATTAACATCCAGAATAAAAATCTTGTTATTAACTGGCTTCGTCTTCTTGTTCAGTTTCTCGCTTTAATTTATTCATTTGCCCATCTTGCATGAGATCGGTCACGCGAAAATCAACCATGCATTTAATCCACTGCGCGCAATGAAATATTTGTCACTTTTAGGGGTCGCGCGTTGCTCCCAGTTTGCATTATTTTTCCTGAAACTTTGACAGTTTATTAAAAAGCTTTCCTACTTTTAGAAAGCTAAATAATATTTCAATTTCAGCTTCACATTTTCGCGCGCAAGCTCTCTCAATATCAGTGGAAAGGAACCACCCCCCCCGGTAACATTTTTGTTAATGAAAAACCAAACTTGACCTAGGTATACCAGATAAGTCTTAACTATCTCTAGGAACACAAAAAATATCCAAGTTCTGCAAAATATCCTGAAAAACCGAAATTTTACATTTGGGACATTTTTTTTATACACCCTGTATTTTCAGGCTGTGGATGAGAACATTTTCGACTAATTGATTTGGTCATGGTAAGGGTTACCATGCAAGAATGTCAATCATCAGTAATCAAGATGACAATCCAAAATTAATATTTAACTGCATGCGTAACTGTTTTAAGGCAGAAGAGTAGAAAAAAGCAGAAACATGAGCACTTACATAACACAAATGACCCGTTTTTCTAGATGTCCAAAAGAAAAACTAATTTATCGGGAAACGACGAAAAGAAGAAAAAAGCGCGAGAGAACTTAACTGTGGATCTCACGGAGGACGATGAAATCTTTTTTCCAACAATAAAAACAGAAAACAGCGAAGAAAATTATCACATTTTCCAGTGATCCCGAATCAGTGAATGAGAACAGTGAAAATGATAATATGTCTTACTCATTTGACATCGATTTGCCTAATCTTGTCCATTACAGGGGTGATAAAAGACTTCCAATTTACAGTTATTCGAGTTATCCTGACATTAAAAAAATATTCCAGATCTGTTTAAAAAAGGATATTCATGCAGAACGAAAGGGAGAAATCAAGCCAACAAGCATTTCTACAACCTCATCCTTCGTTGTCGACAGAAAACTTGCAAAAGTAAAGCATCCGTTTGATATTGAAGCAGATGAAACACTTGGGGACTATGAGAAAAAGAGCAAACTAGGTTTTATGAAGTTATAGTTACGGACGGAGGCGAACTTTTTATCAGTTCAAAGGTCTCGGTTAACAAAGACGACAATGGCATTATCGTTGGTGGTACCTGCAGCGTCCGCGATGGTTGAAATTGGGTTCGGCAGATCGTAGGCAAGGAGCATATCTACGCTGTAGTGAGAAAGAGAGCAGTGCATAAGAATACGATGAAAATGTGTCAAACGGCATTTCAAGAGAGCACTCTCTCAAGAAAAAAGTGAAAGAAACGGTTCATACAGATGTTCGTGCCCCAAGGATTATTGAAGACGAAAAATCGAAGGATCTGAATTTACTTGACTCTCCATTACAGTCAACCACTATTCGGGATACCAAGCAGCTGTATAATTACCGTTATTTGTATGGGGAAACAAAAACCAGATCTAGTATCGATCAAACTCAGGAAGTTATCCTTAAACTCCTTGAGCAAAGATCCACTGCTGATGAAATGGACCCAGATTTGCTTGACAAGAATAAAGCGTTCGTCAGAGAATTCCTGTTAAGACACGAGAAGCAAGCTTGTTTTGTGGCATATTTGCAACAGTCTCACAGATATAGAACGCTTCTCCACAACATCAGCAAATCCCAGGCTTACTACGCCTTTGGCTTTTGACACTACATAACATTGCAAATCATCTCGTGACACAAACGACCTACAAGCAGATGTCAGTAATTGGAAGAGAGAGTTTAAGGAATCCCTGGTTTCTAGGTCCCATTTCTGATCCATCGAAATCAATCAGCGCAAGATTTTGCACATTTTTGGCAAGCAGTGAAAAGAGGGAATCCGGCTCTTACCAAAATCCTTGCTTTTGGTACAGATGAAGACGAAGCACTTTCTAGCGGCATTCTTAAAGAAACGAGTGGAAAGACCATTCACCTTTTGGGCAAAGAGCATGCCCAAGCAAATGTAGATAAAAAATTGCAGTCGTTAAATTTTACTTCAATCCAAAGAAAAATTATAGTGAGTGATATTTTCAGGGGTGCCACGTGCAAAGAAGAAGATTCTCTTTACTGAAGCGAAAGTACTTTTATTTACAACCGTAAGCTATTGCAACTGAAATCAAAATGGCTTCAAATAGAAAAGGAACACACCAGCAAGTGTCCCGCGAGTCAGTTCGTCGATTATTTTGAAACTTATAAAGAGAAGAAAATGAGGGACAAAATTATTAAAAAAGTTCGAAAGCAAGCTTCCATTGACGGAGCGTACGGCCAAAATCCAATGAGTAGCAAAACGTCTTACAAAAAGATGAAATATCCTCCCACGTGCATTCAGAGGGCCGTAGTCATCGAGACCCGACACTTTCAGAGTGCCTAGATGCCTTGAAAGCACGCAGTATCCGTTTATTTAGCAATGTTGTCAAAGCCATATATGATTATGGTCCTTACGTCCTAGCACCAGCCTACCACATGTTTCGTAAAACATATGCCGATTGTAAAGGCATGTCATCAGACGGACGAAAGGTGCACATCACAGCATTCATGGCTTACATTCCAACCGAACGCTTTCCGTATCGCTTCAAGAAGCTTCGGTTCTAAATGATGTTTTGCCTCCTCACCTCTTACAAGATGCTTTTAATAAAGCCGAAGAACTGTTAAACGAACCCAACTCCATCACTAAAGCGGCTACAGACGATGATCGTTTACGCACAGTTAAAAGCCACAATGGATCCGTACCATTGATTGTTAATTAAGCCATTCCATAAGAACAGAGACCTCTTTCAGTGTACATGCAAGGTCTATAAGGCATTAGGAATGTGCTGTGATGCCATTGCCGTCGCAGATGAGGTCGGAGTTCTCTGCAATTACCTTTGTGAACTATGAAAAAAACTTGGCAAGCGAAAGAAGAGCGCCGGTAAAAAAGCCGTCAACTTAACAGCAGCTGTCCAATCTGACTTAAGCTCTTCGCTGAAAGGTCACAAAAAGAGCGAGACCCAAAAACTTTCACATAAAGACCGGCCACAAGTGATGAGTCCTCTCCCACTGGACCAGTAAAACAACCCAATGTGCAACAATCATTGCCCACGAACACGCTTGCTGAGGACAATTCCACCCGCATTTACCCTCCATTCTTGTCAACGGAATGTTTATTTCAGCCCGCAAACCAACGTGTTCTCACTGATGCACACTCCGCCATTTTCAGCCAGCCTAGCATCGGCATTCCGCAACCACATTGTCGCCAACAAGTAGTTTTAATTTACAGCAGCAAAGCAATGCTAGCAATCACATTTTGATTCCTGGAAGTCCAGCATGTCCCCATACCGGTAAGAATTAGTACTTCTGCCAAATTCCGTCACAAAATGCTTTGGCTGTCATCAGGGGTTCACTTCAGGGTACCGAATATCACCTAATAACCTGATCGTTAGGTATATCGACAGATTTAAATCTTAATGTTAACTTCCTTCAAAATAGCTAAGTAGTCAAGTTAAATGGACATTGTAATACTCCTCAGTATTGCGAAAAGTAAAGTCTGAAAAGGTGGGGGGGTTTACAACATTCAGTTATTACGTTGACATGATTATGGTTTGAGCCATTTCCCAATTGAGCAGGGTACTGGGTCTAGTCGCGAACCACAAAGTATCTATGGACTGTTTGGAAGGACAAATGATTTCAGACTAATATTTCCTGTCCCTCCAAACAGTCCATATATACTTAGCGGGTCGCGACTCGACCCAGTACCCTGCTCGATTGGGAAATGGCTAATTGATTACGCCTTAAACAAAAAACTGTAGTGTTTGGTATAAGATTAACTTAGATACGATATCAATCATTGTTTTAGTTATAAATTTACTCGTTTAGCATCACCAATCTTGGGAGCTTTCATTTGAACAATTTTGTTACCTAAGGCCAACCTCGTGCCCAGGGTCTTTCGTAGGCTTTTCTGGGGGCACAGTTGGGGGAAAGCACTGCAATGAAAAGTGCCCTGCGGCGGAGGTTCACCTAAGGCTAGGCTAACCTGCTTTGAACACTAAAAACCGGTCACTGATGATTATACTACAATCTTCGACAAAGTCGTATGCGCATTCTTTTCTTTTTATATGTACCTAATCCTTGTTCCCTCTAGCTGCGAAGTTGAGTTTAAGTCATATTAAATTTCCCGCTTAACATAACTTCACGTTAGTAAACTATTTTGTCCGAGATTGTAGTAACCACTAACCAGCCTGAATCTTAAATAAGTCCGAGTTAATACTTTACTATAATAAAGACTGTAACTAAAAGATGCCTCTGTACGGTCTTGTTGTTTTTTGTTTAAATGAGTTCAAATATTTAAAAAAATTACTCGTGTTTGTGTTTTTTTACTCGTTTTCATAATTTTTGGGGTCTTTTTGACTCGTTTTCGCTCGTGTTCATGATTTTTTTACTCCTGTTCACTCGTATTCATGATTTTTGGACTCGTGTTCGCTCGTGTTCATTAATTTTTGACTCGTGTTCATGATTTTTTGACTCGTGTTCATATTCTGGAGTCGTGTTCTGACTCGTGTTCATCCGTGTTCATTCGTGTTCACTCGTGTTCTGACTCGTGTGATGTTTTGGGACAGATCTTCCTGCCAGAGGATCTATACTAGTCTCATTCTTCCATCAACTGTTCCTGGCATGAATTTGAAATGTGTATAATACCTCTCAAAATTAAGACCGTTTTTAAACCTCTTAAATATCAACTGAACTAATATGTACATTCAACACTGCTAAAAAAATGCAGAACGTTATAAATGACGTTTTTCAAAAGCAGAAAATTCTCAATGGAGGAATGGATGAATAAAACGTACCTCGATTATCGCCTTTAGAACCATGTTAGCACCTTTCACAATTGTTGTCGACGGATGCTGAAATTGTTGAGGAACGAATTCAAAACCAAGATTGGTAAGAACAATTAGCGGTGCAATAGTAAAACATACGTAAGCTAAGAAATGGTAAAATTGGTACTATTTTTTGCAGTTTTATCGTAAACCTACCTGAAGCAATCGATAAATGCAATGACCCATTTCTAGACAAACAAATAACAGACTTCATGAGTTGCTCCCATGCATGGGTCAAGCTAGTGGACGTGGTAAAATTCACCAAAAAAGGTAAAGAGAGAAAGGCTATTTAATCAACTCTCAACCTCAGTCAAAGAGCAAACGTCAGAAAATCAAGCAATCCACTTATAAATAAAACTCCAGTAGAACGATTCTAGAAGAAAAGTTTTCATGGTTAATCTATTTCTTGTTTTTAGTTAGAATGGTAGTCAAAATTAGAAAGACAGTTGCTACGAATCACAAGCTGGGTTTTGCAGGGGAATTTCTCTTCCAAAACAAGGCTATATACTACAAGAGGATGGAAAAATAAAGTGCAAGGTTCAGTGTAGATTATAGGCAACCAACACCGCACATCTTACCACGTTTATTGTGAGAATTCCTAACCAACTGTTTAGAAATTTTTCAGAGGAGAACAAAGAGCTTTTGTTTATCTGTTCTTGTCAAATGTCAAAGTTATTGTGCGTTGGTTATACAAAACAACGGTATTGGTATTGCATAAAACAACAGAATTAGTTTCGATAAAATTGGATCTTGTTAACATGCAAATTTCAAAGTTGGCTGAGTTTACGTATTTCGTTTCTTCCATCTATTTAGCTCGGAAATTTCGCCGCTATATTCTTAACGAAATACTCTATTTTAAATTTAAATATGTCCGGTCTGACCATTTTGGCCGCTTAAAGGAAAGCCCTGTCTTTACCTGCAATAGAGCACACACAACATGTCGACAGCGGCGTGAGTCACGGCTTCATTATTCCTCTTCAAAGCTTTCACAGTTTTCACACCAACCTTCTCACGCAAGTGAACTGGTTGAGTAAACAGCGTGTGTTGTGGTTAAAGATAAACGTTTGTCACCTAGTGAGCGTTGTGAAAGCGCGAAAACTGCTTTGGATCGAACCCAACTTCTCAAATCGTTAAACAGTGCTTCGAGATCTTTATCTCATATTTTGTTTTGGTCTCCTGCAAATAGACGAAACTTTTTAACTATTTTATGTATATATAGAACACCTGTGAAGGTAATAGCAGTCAGAATGTGTATACTTTAGGGTTGAACACTAAATAAATTTATTGGCAAAGATATACAATACCTTCGTGAGCAATGAGCATTGTGATGGCATTAATGATAAGTCTTTCTTTATTCTCCGAGAAAAGTCCCTACAAAATATTTAAAATCGTTTAAAATATATATTGGAGTTTAAAAGACTTAATATTCCAGCCGTACTTCTGGCGGGAAAATTTCAAAACTACCATTTCATGGATTCGGACCCAGTCAACTCAGCAACCAGAGTTACCGCAGCCTAGTCCCTAGGCTTCTTAACGTTCCTTATACGCAGCGAGGCGGGAACTGAGAGGCCTAGAACAAAATGTTTTGTATTTTGGCTAAAGTGGGGACTTTTTGTCCCCACTTTCTGTATTGAGGTCAGTTTACGATCTACGACGCAGTTAACTGGCCTTGTTCGACGTCGTTAGTCAAACATTTTCTTGAAATAAGCTACGCGATATTAATTATACTGCCAGGAGTCGAAATATTCATACAAACGTTTCAATGTCGCTCGCCGTCAACGCTATCGACTATCAAGTAAACTCGAGTCCGTACGTACATGTTTATGATTATAATAAACTTCAATCCACCAATTCATATTTTTCTCGCTTCCTTTATAACGGTTACTGTTGTAAATTTCAAGCATTTACTTTAAAACAATTCTAATTTCAAGTTCACAACATTAAACGGGCCGTTAAGATTAGAAAATATTTTGTGTTAGGCCTCTCGCGGCATTTCATTCGGTGACGTGACGGAAATATAAAACACGCACAATGAGAGGCCTGGGTCTAGGCTGGAGTTACGGCGGTTTTTAAGGAGTACTATTAGGGTTTTGTGTACATTTGTGCACAGAACAGTAGCAGGATAGGGTATTTTTATTAAAGCTATACTCTTTGCCTTTCGCTATACTGGATAAACCAGTTTAAATGTACCGTGTTGTTTGCAGACGTTTTAAACCCTGCTAAATGTTTTCAATTAGCAGCTGAAATGGGCAAATGTTTTCATTTAACGTAACTATGCAGCCTAGCAATCGTTTAGTTTACACTAAAGGCTGCTTTCTACTTACGCGTTTTTTATACGCATGTACACATACGGAGAATTTTAAATGCTTTTAAATATTTATTAATTAACATGCATCTAGGTCGATTTATTCAC
Source organism: Dendronephthya gigantea (assembly GCF_004324835.1). Classification (NCBI taxonomy): domain Eukaryota; kingdom Metazoa; phylum Cnidaria; class Anthozoa; order Malacalcyonacea; family Nephtheidae; genus Dendronephthya; species Dendronephthya gigantea. The sequence continues at coordinate 10,072 of NW_021163549.1, read as the reverse complement.
TTAGTTTTTTCAAAGGTAACATGTATAAGGATTTAGATTTTTACGTGCGTGTACGTGCGTATGAAAAACACGTGAGTGGAAAACAGCCTTAATCCAGATTTTCACAGAACATTAAAACTCAATAAAAAGGCAATAATATTCTCTACACAGGATTTTGTCCGCAGAAAAGTACAAGATAAGAAGTTGTCAACTTACGTCTTGGGTGACTGCATGAAGTAGACCGCAGTAGGAAATATTGCAGTTAACTCTGTACATAGCTTCGGTCAAATTTCCTGCAAGGAACCAGTCATAAGAAAATATAAGCTATTGGAGATATTTCAAAAATTTAAAGTGAAATAAAAAGAGAAATATTTCACCTGGAGACGCAGTGAGGAATTTAAATTACTGCTTTCTACTTCTTCGTCAACAACATTATACAATGGACCCCAACGATAACCTTGAAAAATGTATCATCTTAAAAAAACAATTCTCTTTTTGCTGTATGTGATGTATTGAACTGGCTAATAGGAATAATGCTATTGGCTGATACTTGACGAGAAGTGTAATTGTTGGTGTGTTATATGAGATCACATACGTCAGCAGGAGAATGAAATGAGGGATCGTATTTACGGTAATCATAGCAGTACGAGATTTTCATCAGGAAAATTTTGACCATAATTTTCACTCAATCATCTATGAATAAGCGTACAGTACTTCTCTTCGTTGGGGTCGTTTTTACACAAACATCTCTGTTTCAACTGGCTCTAACACCATCTAGCAAACCAGTTAATAATGTATCCCTAGATTGAGTGAAATACAAACATTCAAAACAAGAAATATTTTTTATAGCTTCATACAAAATTTGCTTTCTTACACTACCTGTCAGGAGACGAGTAATTTCTCAGCCGACCGCTTGTGTATTCCGCCCCAACAACTGAGGATGGTTTCGATAGCGAATAATTGAAAATATCTGACAGCAAAAGAAGTTTGAAAACTATGATATACTATTCGGTATGTATACGGTATATTCTGGAAAGTAACTGCAAAAATAAAACTATTTTAATTCGGCTGGATACTTTTTTGCAATTGGACACGTTCAAAATAGAAACGTGAAAGACAAAAATCGATAAAAGCAGTAAAATTTAATCCAGGTCAGAAGACATGGAGTGTTAGAAGTGTTTGGAGTGTTTTCTTTCAAGGTCAGAGATGAACAATTACTGGAACTGACATGGAATGTCGCATGACTTAATGAGCTAAGGGGATGAAAGGAGACGATATTGTACGTTTCTAAGAAACACAGCTTTCTTTGAACAGGATCCTAAATTTGAGAGTGTCAAAACGATTTTAAAATGAGAAAAAGGATAGACTCTTAGAAGAATTTTATTAACAACATAACTCACTTTACTCCGAGGAGTTTCTTTATAGACGCTGAATTCTGACATTGATGTGATATGTTCGTCATCACTGAAACGAAAAATTTGTCATTTACTGTCATATCTCACATTCTTTACACAGGACAAACCAAATACTGTCTTAATAATATATCATTCAACTGTATTTTCCAAATTTGTTTTAAAAAACGACTCCACTTTGATGGAACTTTTCTTTGCCTAAAACCGAGGCAAAAGAAATAACAAATACAGCTCAAAGTAAATTACAGACCTGGAAAGAATTTTGTCAAAAACGGTAAAAACGTAAACAAATAAAGTAACATGAATGTAAGTCATTTTGTCATTTACCTAAAATTTGTTTACTTAAAATGTTCACATACTTTATCGTAATGTCAACGTTATTGAAAAAAGATTCCATCATCTTTTTCAGCAATTCCTCTCTCCTGTTTGATGTGAAAAGATGCTGGAAGACAAAAACAAAATTGTGCACAAAATGTAAAACTTCAATTTTCAGAAATAACCGGTATCTTATCCTTTTGTTATTATATGGCTGATACTAGCAGCATCTGGTACATACCATTCTGCTAATAACCACCACAGACAACAACAAATCCCTTAAGATATCTGAGACCTAAGATAGAAATGGAATTAAAGCCTAAGTTAAATTATTGCAAATCACAAATATTCAAATGTCTGGCAATATCAAGTATCATACCAGTGCAATCAGTTCTATATCTTTATAGTTGTAAGAAGCCAATTTTTATTATCTCTTTAATCAATCTGATCCAGTGAGCCTGGTGACACCTAAATTGAACAAAATTGCTTCAAAAATGGCTAATAACAAGGAATATATATATGTATATAAACACACAGGTAAGTTATCAAGAAACTTGAAAACAATAAAAGTACCTCTAACGTGAGTGCAACCTTTCGTTCACTCCAATGTAATTTATAACCACTAAACTTCTACACAAAAATATGGCATATGTTGATGTTGAAATAGTTTCGAAACGTTAGCTTCAGTTAGCTTACACTTTAATAAGAACCCACTTATTAAATTAGAAAAGGAATATGGACCTAACTTTTTGAAGACAGAGGGGAGGGGGGGCATTGATACCATGATGAATTACGATTTTGAATTTATTGCGAATAGTTTCATTTTAGGGAATGAGGTATAATTAACCCGAACATACCATATCACTTCCACTTTTATGACCAGCAAAGTCTTTGTAGAACTTTTAAAATATAATAATCAGTGGTTAATTGACAGATTGTACAATACAGTAAAACAAAGGTACGAAATAATAAAAATTACACTTCCTTACTAAAGCCTCTGTGATAAGGTCTTCTCTGCGCTCAGTAGAAAATGTAATATTCTGAGTCTTTTGCCTGCTTTGTCTATAAAACAAAAACAGTTTTTTTACAAATTACCAGCAGTTGTCAGTTTCATTTTATCTCAAGATTGACAACTGACCTTTTCTCCCACCAATGATAACTTCTGTTGGTGCCTTCAAGCTTGGCAAGATGTTTAGAAAATCTTTGAAAGCCCATTAAAATATTTTTGAAAATTTGTCAGTTAATAACTTACTCCATGTGGTTACCAACCATTCACATGTGCAATGACAAAACTAGATTGAGAACTTTATGGCTGCAGTTATATTCCAGTTGCCAAAATACATAGAAAGACAGAATGATAGTTGTCAGGTGTGGAAATCCTACATACAATAATTTGCATGAAATTATGGAAATGATAATAAAATCCTAAAAGGACATAGGAATGATTTCAACATCATTTGTTAGGAAAATCAGCAAAAGAACCTCTATTTTGGAGTTGGTCTGAATTCTTGACATTTTGCCAAAACTTTCTAATAGTTGTTTATCATAACAAAGAGCTATTATATATGTTAGGCATTTGCAAGCAAATTCCAATTTGAAACCCCAGGATCATGCAGCAATTATATTGTATCAATATGGTGGAAGACAGGAAGTCAGGATACATATCATGTCAGATAAGCCCATGTTGCAAAAGACATCTTAATCAAAATTTACATCAAAATGACTTTGACAAACATTGACACTCAGGTATTAAAGTCACATACTCGGTTAGAAAACTTGTAATTTGTAATAACAAAAATATTACTATTACCTGGTATTATTTAATATACCAGAGCAGTACTTGAGTGTGAAAGTACAAAAGTATCCAGAACTATTACACTTACACAAAATCGAAAACATTCGATTGCAATTCCGCCATGATCTTTGGCGCATACCCGATTCGTGAACTTTGACGTCGGGCGCGTGATGAAAGGACTGATGAAATATTATGTGGCAGATCACTAATGAGGGTTATAAGGCCGTGTTACGAGTCACGAAATATATTGTAATAATTAAATAAATATGTAATGCATAATTATACGGCACTAATAATATAATGCTACCATTAAATTGCTCTACGGTTCTACGGATTTATGGTTTTATTGTTTGATGGTTCTACGGTTCTATGGTTCTATGGTTCTACTACGGTTCTACGGTTCTACGGTTCTACGGTTATATGGTTCCATGGTTCTATGGTTCTACAGTTCCAGGGTTCTACAGTTCCAGGATTCTACGGTTCCATTGTTCTACGGTTCTATGGTTTTACGGTTCTATTGCAATAAATACGAAATTTTCTAAAATCTCTAATAAAGTATATTATTTACTCTCTTTCGGTTTACACTGTCTTAAAATTCGTAAAAAACTAAAAAACGATGTAATAAATCCAAAAAAGGCAAAGCGAGACGATGTTTGAAATTTCAAATTAAAATTTTGCCTTCTTTTGTTGTACGGTTTGTGCCAGCGACACACTAATCCCCAAATATGTCGATTATGCGTCCACTCTGACCTCGTACTCATATAATTTCGGTCAGTGATGCATTACGTAACATTGGTTCACAAGGGAATGAAAGATATTACTGTCAACAATCGGCGTATACAATAATCATCAAACCATGGAAGAAAAACAAGATATTTCACCTATGATAATTTGGAAATATCCCTTCCTGCTGCTCAATTGTGGTGGAAGAAGTAAGTGATAACCTTGTTGATGTACATAATCTTTACGATTATTTATGTTTACCACCTCTATGATACCTTTAAGAAATGGATCTGACTTGTTAAACATATCAATAATTCTATTTTTCTGATACAGGGTTCATGGAGCATAAGAATGCCTGGGGTAGAAACAATTTAAGAAAAAATCCTGCACTTTAGCTTGTTACAGAGGTAAGTTTGCTTTTAGTTTACAGCTTTAATATTGATATAGGTACTATAATTCTTGTTTACAAACATCCAAGTTGATAATGACTGCCAAATTTCTTTGTTCGACATAATACCCATGTGTGCTACTCGCTACTTTTAGTTACCTGCAATATTTTGTATAAAATTCTCATTGATATTTTAGTTAATTGACAGAGTAAGGGTTCTAAATTACCATAGAGGAATTTTCTTTCACAATGTATCTAGCAAACTCTATAACTTTCAGGTAAAAGCAGAATTTTAAAGAGTAAACCACAAGTTAATCCATGATATTGTGGCAAATTTCAATCCATTGGATTGACAAAAAATTTGGACTATGCCAAGAAATGTAACAAGAAACTACATTGTTCTTATAAACAGAGTGGAGAGAGCAATTACTGGGAAATCAGGTAAGTCATGCAATTAATAATAATTTGTCCAAACCAATGGCAAAATTATAGTATTATAGCAATACAGGCTATTGCTACATGAAATATGCCTATTTATAATCTAACTTAATCTATCTTGATAAACAATTTTTTAACAGACATCCAGAGCACAGTTGCTTCGATTTTGAAGGAATTATTGAAGAAGAATGTAGGAGAATCTCAGTCTCTCTTTTTAAGATTTGTTCGGTAAGTGTAAGAACCTTTGTGGGCTGACTTTGTTTTTTAAATACTTTTAAAGTCTTATAAAAAACATTGGTTTCTTATTAAAGGTTGTTGATTCCATAGATCAGGATAATGATTCAGAAGACATTTCAGACGTTCAAACTTTGATGATTGCGGTGGAGGGCAAATGTTATCCTATCGAAGAGCACTCAACATTATTTATCCACTAAACATGGAGTACATTGCTGGTGTGGCAAATGGAAACTGCTCTGGTCGGCAAGCCTTAGGACAAAAACTTTGAAGGACGTTAAGTACCCTAGACATTTTATACATTCTTGTACATAGATTTTCCTGTCACAGCATATGTAGAAATAAATATTTCAAGTCGCATTTTGTATACTTCGTATGATTATATAGCTTATGCTATTTAGTCGCTCCAATGCTAGCGCCAAAAGTGCAAAAACTAAACCACACAAACTTCGGGTGTTAAATAAGACGATGTAAAACTGATGTGTAGGTTAAAATACAAAAACTAGACATCGCCTTAAAGGTTTTTTTAAATCAGCATTTGTTTGTCAATAATTCGATTTTCTATCGATTTACTTATTAAATTTCAACATGACACTTGCCAAGCAAGTTACGTCATGCGCACATTGGGCAAAAAAAACGTGTGACTCGATTTGGCTTCAGTTTCATATCTGTATTACAAAACAAACACGACAAAAAATGTTCGCTTACATGATTTCACTACATTTCGTTATCTATAGGTATTATTTACAAACATTTAAAAAATGTACTATTAAGTTAAGCATGCCGTCACACTAAAGAGTCAAAAGAAACATATGCATATAAAACCTATATAGGTGATTACAACAAATTTTAGCAAGTATACAAATAGTTGTACCATATAGCAAAATTTATAGGTATGGATGACAATTTTCATAGCATGGATAAGTTACAAGCAAACATGTTGAAGCAATAATAATGTTACAATATATAAATACATTACTACCGTTTTTTTATGCAATCAAAATGTTCAACAGAGCTTATCTCTTTAAGTCATCCGGCTGCCAATAGTCCAGGTTATGAACAGTTTTTGACTTTTGATACCATTTCAGAGTCATTCATAAAGAACAATGGGCTGGCATAAAAACATATATTTAGCATGATATGAATACATGTATCTTTTACAGATAATACCACATAAAATATGGTATGTATTCATGGAAAAACTAGATTTAGGCTAATCATTATTATAATATAAGTCCTCTTTGATCTAAAACTTCCTAATTATCAGATTTGCTCAGTTACCATTGGTCTCTCATTTATTTATTGAATCCCCTCATGTCTTTCCCCATGCAATGTTGCAAAATTCTGTTCTAATCTAAAAGGACAAAAATAATGAATTAACAAGGCTAGCAATATAGCCACAGCAATGACAGCATTATTAGTGTCATCATCAAGACAATAATAACTCAAGGATAAAGGAAAATTATGCTGACTTTCTTCGCCTGGCACCAATAAAGTACTTATTGAGTGCCATTGTGCCAGAAATTTGAATACTTTTAATCTTAACAGCAAAGAAATGTCAATGTTTACCTGAATCCCTTTGTCTGAAATGTAAAAATTGCAAAATCGATCTCTTGGTAAATGAAAAACCGGATGGTTTTCCTGAAAAATCAACGCAACGGCTGGCAACCTAGTAAGATTTTGGAATCTTAATTCATCTCAGAAGCAGGACAATATGGCCAATAATGCCAAGGAAAATGCTTGTTTTTGAAGCAGAGACATTGTGTGAGAATTACCGGTGTTTTTTTAGTTCTTTTTAAGGCATCACCCTTGAATACTCCATCAAATCCACCTTCGCCAATCAAGCCATTCTCGATATAGTAATAAATCGCTCCTGAAAGTCAAAAGCAATTGCTTGTCAATATAACTGAACAACTAAAGAAATATGTGAAGTAAAATGGATTTTAGAATAAAAACGCAAACTCTAAAAATTTTTGTAGCGATAGAATGGACTTGCCTTTTGACTTGCAAACTTCAACAAAGTTTTCCCCATCGACAACTCTAGTGACGCCTGGCACAATTGAAGGTTGGGAAGGTTTGAGAAAATAAATGGGCTTACCAAAGGATTGTTTTGAAATTAAACTTTCATAAATCCCTGTCTTTCCCATCGCTGGTAGTGAAGTTTGTGTTTCATCGAGTTTCGGCCGACTTTGTAGTCTCAAAATCCACGAAGTATCTCTGGTTGGTCTTCGAACCAGAATCTGAACCCATCCTTTACCAACGCAACTGCACCCATTGCTTGAGTCACAAGATTTCTGTACTGAGCCTACGGTACCAGTGGCCTTTAAATCGCGGGTAAGAAGGTCAGTTGCTTTCGTATCGAATTTTGTGTTTGACACCTGGCTAGAATCATTTGCACGAGCTTTGCTATCAGTTGAACAAGCCTGGAAATGTCAAATACGTTACTAAGAGCTTTCGCTAGAAGAATATTAAAACTTTGTCGCTCTTGCAAATATATTTTGTTGTTTAAGCATGAATACGCTAGGCAAACAGCGTATGCGAATTTAAACAATGATACTCAAAGCATTTTCCTTACCTGACTATTTGAGGCCTTGTTTTAGTTTCTCTTAAGCTCAACTTTTAAAAACCTCAGGCTCCGTGCCCTTCTGCAGTGAATCCTCTCCCACAAACACTTTCCTGCCGAACAATATGCGCATGACATGTTCGAAGTTTCCCGGTTGTTGACTGTAACCGTGATCAACCCATTGCCAAGCAACCATCTTCTTGACGCTCCATTGTGCAGGAGTCGTTCAACAACTGCACTTCTATAACCAGAGAGGTGCTGAATTCACCTAACGCTCGCCTGCACTGTTTGTCTAGAATAAGGCTAAACTCTGTATGAAAGGTATCTGTATGAAGCACAAATTACCGATCCTTTTATTACAAATTACAAGGCTAAAATCTGCGTTTGAAGGTAATATTAAGCACAAACTTCAAATATTAGTTGTAACCTCAGAATTACTGGTTAAAAATGGCCTCGGAATAACATTAGTTTTATTTGTGACCAATATTTCTTCCGTTTCTCGCAATCCGTGCACGTGATATCAACAGGTAAGTTAACGGACCAGCCAAAAGTCCCTGCTTTAATTCGGGCACACACACAACGATTTTACGGTAATTGGTCCATTTAGGTTTATCCATATAGGCAGCCCTTGCCCAGACATGTTTTCCTTCTCGCGGCGCTTGCGCCTCGCGCGTGTACGCCAGTCTACTTGGTCTAATATTATGAACACTGAGCATAGGAACCCCAATAAATATTGTTGAAAGAAAAAGTAAATAGTCCAGTTACGGTTGCAAGTTCAGTAACGTCAGTGATCGCGAAGCATATAAATATATAGTTATTGAGAAGGATGGAAACTCTTGTAATAATATAAACATACATACGAATTTCACTCGCAAAATTTCATATCAAAACAACGAGAATCCCTCAAATAAATTATCACAAAGAGTTTTTTATTGAAGTACAGTATCAGCTCATCACTAATGAAGAGGCAAATTGGAGTGGAGAAATGAAACCAACTGAAAAGGATTTTATTGAGTACCTTCTCGATTATATGCAAAACATCGCAAACTTTCGGTGAATCAGAGGATTCAATAACATCGACCAGAAACTGGACAGCTCGGATCTGCACAAAAATATCCCGATCTTTCGCAATGTGGTCTAAATGTGGCAACACTGAATTCTCAAGTATTTCTCCCTGTAAAAAACAAGGAGTTACAAAACTAAAAAAAAATTCATAATATCGCTAATGTCTAGAAAAATGGACTAAAATTTATTCAAAGTACCAACATTTTATACCTCATATAGTGGAGATAACGTTCCTAATATCTTACAAAGCACATTTAGTACTTTAATTCGAATGGCCGTCCTCTCTTCACATCTAAAAAAAATTCCCATTGGGATAAGACTGAGGCTACATAGAAATACATCACGAACTTAAATAAAAATCAAAATACCAAAACATTACATTATTACAAAATTTTTTCCTCAAAGAAAGTCATAAAATTGTTAGCTAGATTCTGATCAGATTGGCACACAGTATAATGAGAATCGGGGGTATGATGTAGAAACTTTCCAACGGTTTTAAATATTTGCTTTTGGTCACTCTTATTATCTCTAACAATTTCAGAATAGTAATGAGTACGACTTTCCGATATTAGAGAGGTTAAGATACCCCGGTTCCGGTGTACGGGTACGGGTGAATTACACGTACCCGTTACCGGTAAGACGGGTACGGTTTGCAACTTAAGAATTTTCTTAAATTCCGGGTAAGAACAACACCGGGTAAGAACTGACTATAAAAGTAAATATGTATTATACATTTAAATTGTAAGTCCTACTTAACTTTTATATAACTATAGTATTTCGTGTGTTTGTTTTGAAAATCAAAAATATCAAGATGGCGTTCATAAATTATGTTTGCAAACCATTTTTGAGAAGCCTGAACAATATGAACACCATATTAATACGTAAAATGTATTTTAAACGTGTTAAAGACACTCACCCGCTTCTCCATTTGTCCTTTATTAAAAAAACTTTGACCACTTTGTCTTTGTAGTTACCCGTTCGTTGTTTACGTGTAGACCGTCGTTTACAACGGGAAAACGGGTAGATATTACGGGTAAATATGCTGACATCGGCGAAAAATGGAAAACAAAATGGCGCTACCCGTACCCGTACACGGGAACCGGGGTATCTTAACCTCTCTAATAGCTCACTGACACGGTGACATGGCTGACTGTATTTTG
>NW_021163548.1:0-39109 GCF_004324835.1 Dendronephthya gigantea | reverse complement strand
CCAGCGGGTGAGTGCAATTCTCGCAGCTGCATAGCTTGGAATAGCGTTTTTTTCTCCGTTGTTCCGCATTTAAACTATATCATGCATGCAATATTGCATGCAGAGAGGCTGGACGAGAGTTTTAATCGGAGCTAGGCTGCACTCGATCGAAATCTTAATCTCCATGCATGCAGAAGGAATTGACTCGTACTTGCACGTGAAACGAGGGCACGCCCGGCCGACTTTCTTGCAAGCAAGCAAGCTCTTTGCCAGAATCATTCATAGCTGTAATCTACGTGTGTAATAATAATCCATCGTTTGGCCGCGAACGTTCGTTCGTCTCACAGATATATTAATAGTACACAGATAGGTTAATCGCCGTTTGTTTGCTCGCATTTTGCAGAACCGAAAAGCGGCGGATCGATGCATGGACGGATATCGAGCACACGGGGCGGCCATCGCAGCCCTGCGCCGTCACGCGAACAGGCGACTGGAGACGAAATTTCGCCTACCTCCAGCGGGTGAGTGCAATTCTCGCAGCTGCATAGCTTGGAATAGCGTTTTTTTTCCGTTGTTCCGCATTTAAACTATATCATGCATGCAATATTGCATGCAGAGAGGCTGGACGAGAGTTTTAATCGGAGCTAGGCTGCACTCGATCGAAATCTTAATCTCCATGCATGCAGAAGGAATTGACTCGTACTTGCACGTGAAACGAGGGCACGCCCGGCCGACTTTCTTGCAAGCAAGCAAGCTCTTTGCCAGAATCATTCATAGCTGTAATCTACGTGTGTAATAATAATCCATCGTTTGGCCGCGAACGTTCGTTCGTCTCACAGATATATTAATAGTACACAGATAGGTTAATCGCCGTTTGTTTGCTCGCATTTTGCAGAACCGAAAAGCGGCGGATCGATGCATGGACGGATATCGAGCACACGGGGCGGCCATCGCAGCCCTGCGCCGTCACGCGAACAGGCGACTGGAGACGAAATTTCGCCTACCTCCAGCGGGTGAGTGCAATTCTCGCAGCTGCATAGCTTGGAATAGCGTTTTTTTTCCGTTGTTCCGCATTTAAACTATATCATGCATGCAATATTGCATGCAGAGAGGCTGGACGAGAGTTTTAATCGGAGCTAGGCTGCACTCGATCGAAATCTTAATCTCCATGCATGCAGAAGGAATTGACTCGTACTTGCACGTGAAACGAGGGCACGCCCGGCCGACTTTCTTGCAAGCAAGCAAGCTCTTTGCCAGAATCATTCATAGCTGTAATCTACGTGTGTAATAATAATCCATCGTTTGGCCGCGAACGTTCGTTCGTCTCACAGATATATTAATAGTACACAGATAGGTTAATCGCCGTTTGTTTGCTCGCATTTTGCAGAACCGAAAAGCGGCGGATCGATGCATGGACGGATATCGAGCACACGGGGCGGCCATCGCAGCCCTGCGCCGTCACGCGAACAGGCGACTGGAGACGAAATTTCGCCTACCTCCAGCGGGTGAGTGCAATTCTCGCAGCTGCATAGCTTGGAATAGCGTTTTTTTCTCCGTTGTTCCGCATTTAAACTATATCATGCATGCAATATTGCATGCAGACAGGCTGGACGAGAGTTTTAATCGGAGCTAGGCTGCACTCGATCGAAATCTTAATCTCCATGCATGCAGAAGGAATTGACTCGTACTTGCACGTGAAACGAGGGCACGCCCGGCCGACTTTCTTGCAAGCAAGCAAGCTCTTTGCCAGAATCATTCATAGCTGTAATCTACGTGTGTAATAATAATCCATCGTTTGGCCGCGAACGTTCGTTCGTCTCACAGATATATTAATAGTACACAGATAGGTTAATCGCCGTTTGTTTGCTCGCATTTTGCAGAACCGAAAAGCGGCGGATCGATGCATGGACGGATATCGAGCACACGGGGCGGCCATCGCAGCCCTGCGCCGTCACGCGAACAGGCGACTGGAGACGAAATTTCGCCTACCTCCAGCGGGTGAGTGCAATTCTCGCAGCTGCATAGCTTGGAATAGCGTTTTTTTCTCCGTTGTTCCGCATTTAAACTATATCATGCATGCAATATTGCATGCAGAGAGGCTGGACGAGAGTTTTAATCGGAGCTAGGCTGCACTCGATCGAAATCTTAATCTCCATGCATGCAGAAGGAATTGACTCGTACTTGCACGTGAAACGAGGGCACGCCCGGCCGACTTTCTTGCAAGCAAGCAAGCTCTTTGCCAGAATCATTCATAGCTGTAATCTACGTGTGTAATAATAATCCATCGTTTGGCCGCGAACGTTCGTTCGTCTCACAGATATATTAATAGTACACAGATAGGTTAATCGCCGTTTGTTTGCTCGCATTTTGCAGAACCGAAAAGCGGCGGATCGATGCATGGACGGATATCGAGCACACGGGGCGGCCATCGCAGCCCTGCGCCGTCACAAACTGTACGAAAATGTCTTGCTTAGCATGTTGTCGGAAGTTAAAAAACTTGCGAACGAAAAACACGCGTGTCAAAATTCTCCAAATCCGACTCTTTACAACAAACGTGCTTCACTCTGCTGGTTTAATCCAATACTGGTTTATAATTCCTATCCAAGATTTCCATCCAGTCAAATATAAATGAATGAAGATTAATGTCTGAAAATAACATTCACCCATTGTTATTATCAAGGCATGCTTGTGAGAGCATAAAAATCCATGAAGGAGACACCATTCATAGACAGGAAACACCACTACACCTAGCTGCAGCTTACATATTGCAAAATAAATGTTACAAACTGTACGAAAATGTCTTGCTTAGCATGTTGTCGGAAGTTAAAAACTTGCGAACGAAAAACACGCGTGTCAAAATTCTCCAAATCCGACTCTTTACAACAAACGTGCTTCACTCTGCTGGTTTAATCCAATACTGGTTTATAATTCCTATCCAAGATTTCCATCCAGTCAAATATAAATGAATGAAGATTAATGTCTGAAATAACATTCACCCATTGTTATTATCAAGGCATGCTTGTGAGAGCATAAAAATCCATGAAGGAGACACCATTCATAGACAGGAAACACCACTACACCTAGCTGCAGCTTACATATTGCAAAATAAATGTTACAAACTGTACGAAAATGTCTTGCTTAGCATGTTGTCGGAAGTTAAAAAACTTGCGAACGAAAAACACGCGTGTCAAAATTCTCCAAATCCGACTCTTTACAACAAACGTGCTTCACTCTGCTGGTTTAATCCAATACTGGTTATAATTCCTATCCAAGATTTCCATCCAGTCAAATATAATTGAATGAAGATTAACGTCTGAGAATAAGATGTTCAACCATATTATTAAGAATGCAAGCTTTGTAAGAGCTTATATCAATGAAGCCATAAGGCATGTCAAAAAAATCCAATACTGGTTTATAATTCCATTCCGTTCATTAATTGGTTCCATTCATCCATTAATGGTGCCCATTTAGTGTTCTTCAATTGCTTGTTTTGAGTGATGTTTCACCATATTGTCCAGGTGAAAAATTTGGAATGAAAGACACATGCATACATACAATGACCAAACATATCTTTACTCGCACGCATGCACAATTCAAGATATGTGTACAGGCATAAGAAAGAAAAAGATAGACTTAATATAGGAAATAAATAAAGAAGAAAGATAGACATTAAGCAATGGTTAGCCACACCACCAAAATTGAGCAGTAATTTTTTTTCAAAAACTAGATAACAAGACTAATCCAAGTGTTCATATCTGCACCCCTGAGTTGCTTAATCATAATAGTATATAATTTTTAATTTTATAACATATCACAACATTTAATTTTATAATTCCTCGACATTTGCAGTTAGGAATAATGAATGAAGAAAGATGGATAAAGGAGGAAGAAATGATAGAAAATTAAACAATTATACTCCCAAATAAAAGGCATTCATACCCCGACACTTACAACTGGCAGTAAGAAATGATGAAGGACTAAAAAACCCAGTAGAATCCAACAAAAGATGGCCTCATCCCTAAAGTTCATTCTAACGTAACAAAAATCATTTAAATGGTAAAGAACTTGTCCAACACATCTTATGAATATGTTTAATGTATTTTTAATATATATTAATTTTTTATTTTAAATTTTTATAGTTTTATAACATATCATAACATTTAATTTTATAATTTTATAATTCTATAGTTTATTTTTAATTTAATTATTGTTTTATCATGAAATTAAAATGTCGTTGGTCCCCAGAAAGACCATGCATGAGTATTGAAAATCATGATGAACAACCAGTCATCTGCAGTTGGAAGTAAGAATGAAGGTTGAAGAAATGATAAAAAAATTAAAATGAAAATTAAATTAAAATGTTGTTGTTCTCCAAGAAAGACAATGAGTATTGAAAATCAGGAAGAACAAGAAATCGCGAATAATTCCTCGACATTTGCAGTTAGGAATGATGAATGAAGAAAGAAGAAATGATAGAAAATTAAACAATTATACTCCCAAATAAAAGGCATTCATACCCCGACACTTACAACTGGCAGTAAGAAATGATGAAGGACTAAAAAACCCAGTAGAATCCAACAAAAGATGGCCTCATCCCTAAAGTTCATTCTAACGTAACAAAAATCATTTAAATGGTAAAGAACTTGTCCAACACATCTCTATGAATTATGTTTAATGTATTTTTAATATATATTAATTTTTTATTTTAAATTTTTATAGTTTTATAACATATCATAACATTTAATTTTATAATTTTATAATTCTATAGTTTATTTTTAATTTAATTATTGTTTTATCATGAAATTAAAATGTCGTTGGTCCCCAGAAAGACCATGCATGAGTATTGAAAATCATGATGAACAACCAGTCATCTGCAGTTGGAAGTAAGAATGAAGGTTGAAGAAATGATAAAAAAATTAAAATGAAAATTAAATTAAAATGTTGTTGTTCTCCAAGAAAGACAATGAGTATTGAAAATCAGGAAGAACAAGAAATCGCGAATAATTCCTCGACATTTGCAGTTAGGAATGATGAATGAAGAAAGAAGAAATGATAGAAAATTAAACAATTATACTCCCAAATAAAAGGCATTCATTAAATTAAATTTTCGTTGTTTTCCACAAAAGACAATGAGTATTTAAAATCAGGAAGAACAATAAGTCGTGAGTCATACCCCGACACTTACAATTGGCTGTAAGAAATGATGAAGGACTAAAAGTCAATGAAAAAGAACTGCTCAAAACAAATTAAAATGCTCTCAAATGAACGTAACTGTCCCTTTAACCATATATATTCTGTTCACCCTCCTTTGGCCTTATAATTGAGAACAGCCTTACACCGGCGTGGCATGCTTTCCGTTGAGGTGGTAACCTTCACAGTTGAAAGAAATTCATCGTATGGACAGGCCTTACAGCAATCCATGAATCATGGACTCTTTATGAATTAATTCCTTTCTTGCATGCACTATCCCCTTGACATTGTCCTACAGATTTTAAATAAGGGTTAAGGTCTTTTGACTGTGCAGGCCAATCCATTTCTGTCACTCCCTCTTCTCATTAAAACTATTGTTTGAATATCTTGGAAGTGTGGCAGGTTGCATTGCATTATTGAAATATTGCTTGGAATAGAAGAATTATCCAAAATGCCTATATGAAGCTCTGTCCTATATTCCCTTCTTCTTTATGAATTTGTATCTAAGCAGTTCTTTTTGACCGCCAGTGTACAATAAAAGATTGATTGTTAAGATTCCTGTTACATACGATAATAGCAACATTTGAGCAGTTCTTTTTTACCGCCAGTTCCGCCAGTGTAGTATACCAATTCATATATTAAACAAGTGTTACTGGTTCCAATTGTTTATTCCAAAAATCCAAATACATTTATTCAATTATTGACAATTCCAATTCATTCATTAAAATCTAAAAATGACCTGTTTTCAACTGAATTACGGCCGGTAGTCAATACGAAGCGTCCGTTACCAGGCCTTCTGAGTTCTGACCGTGGATTTTTGTCGTGCGACAAAAATCCACGGTCAGAACTCAGAAGGCCTGGTAACGGACGCTTAATCAGCGAATTTAATAGTGCTACTGTTTACGATTTGCTATATAGATCAGTCAAAACCTGCAGTGCTTACAATAATAATAATAATAATAATTAGTTGCTTGGGCTATTCTAATTAATACTCCTGCAATCCCCTCCCTATTCAGGAACATTGAATTTTTTATAAGAAGGGGGAAGAATTTTAAGATATGCATTCTGTATTTATTTTTAGCATTTCTTTTTGGTGTGGTAAGGGAATACAAATATACCAAAATGTCTTCTGTAAGTATTATTTTATATAAACTATGATTATTTTTCAACCAAGTGGGCAACAATTTTCACAGTGTGTTAATCTTTTCTCTGTTGTGCAGTTTTCGCTGTGCCTCGATGCTTGAACGCACATTGTTAATAGTTAAGTCTGTGTATACTTTATTGTGCACTTCCATGGAATGACCAATACCTTTTGCTATTGCTCTCCGTTCAATATCAGTTAAATGTTCATTTCCAGCAGTCGCCACGGCATGTCGAATCTTCGTTGCCGTAATGTGTTTGTCATGTTTTCTGGTAATCTTTGTGACTGCTTTTCCTGGCTTGGCTAACATACCTCCGGATGCATTCAAGAACACATTTTGCTTGTAGGGTGATTTTGGTTCCACCTGGGGTCTTACATATTTCAAGTAGTTATGAAGCTGTATCCATACTGTTTCTGGAAATGGCACGGGGAGCGGGCCATGGGTTGCAAATGTTTTATGATTCATCACAAAGACTATGTTGTATACTGTGCCATCAGTAGGTGATATATATGTTACCAGGGTTGTCTATTTCTTGCAGAGTCATAAATTGAAATGCCCCTGGTCTTATAGCACTTTCCTGCGTTATGGTTATTGTGATAAGTGTATCGACAATCAGCCTGTACTCCTTTTGGGTTAGTCTCGTTTTTGACATTGCTTGTTTCATGATTGCAATGAATTGGGCAATTGTATCTTCGGAAACAGCGGTGTCGAGATCTTCCATGGTTAGGTTAAAACCACATAACTCGTCCCTCCAAGAATTTTGCATTCTCAGCACCTTTTTCTGTTTGGCAAGAGGTTTAAGCCATTCAGAATATTCTGCAATTGCTCTTCTGCATTTACTGTGAAGCTTTGGTTTTCTATGGGCGAGGAACTTAAGTGCTATTGTAATTCTTTCTATCTTCGTTTTCAGACCATCGGGGCCTAAGCCAGCATCTTTTGTAGTAATGAGATAGTTGTTAAATGCTTTGGCATCCAACAACCTATTCCATTTCAGCTTGCTCGGAAATGAAAAATATAGGAATCTAATAAAAGAACGAAAAAAAGTCTCTATTTTGCAATTTTGCTGGTGCCTGCGGACAGTATTTACTAAATACCAACCTGCTAACTTCACTTGATATTTCATCAGGGCATGCAAGTTGGCCACCAGATGGCGATTTGAGCCATGACGTGAACGTTTTAAACTTACTCATAGCAAATTTCTTATACAGGCCTTTACCCCTAAGAATCTCGAACATTTGTTTTCTTCTCGATGGTGCATTTTGTTTCTCTCGCAAGGCTGAAACTGTCATTGCGTTAATTTGCATTGACGCTTGATGTTGCAGATAATTGCCTAACAGTTCGTCCTCTTGTCTAATAACGTTTCCGACGTGAATGACGTCAGCTGGTTGCTGTTTGTCGTCTGCTGCGACCAAGTCGTCCAACACCTGGCTGTCATAATCCTGTTCTTCTGGTCGTAGTTTTTTGCGCTTTGGAGCGACATTGTAGAATCGTTTCTGGTTTTTCCGACGTTTCTTATTTAAGCGTATTCCTCTGCCAAGACTGCACGTTATAACCTATAATATCATGGAAATAATCGGTGATTAATTAATTGCGCAAATAAAAGGGAGAAAACGTAAATTCATTCTTCATCTTGCCTTAAAATTGTCCAAATCAATATGTGTTAGCCCTGTTTGTAGAATAAAGTCGGAATAAACCTCCTCGGGTGTTGGACACTGAACATCTTTAGTTTGTTGAATAATAGAAAAATTTTCTTCCCAAAACCGTGAGACCTTCAGTCTGTCATCCATCCTTCAGGTATCAAGAGTGTCATTGTTATGCCTGTGTAACGCGACACCGCGGAAATTGGTATAGACTTAGCCGCAATTCTCAATACTTAGACTTCAAACTTGGTGAGAAAAATATTTATGAATATTCAAGAAAATATGCCTTGCACAAAAGATTTGAAGCTTGCACACGGTAAAAACGAATCGTCTGAATTAATAACATTTTGTATACTTTAAGCGTCAAAATAGCCATTTCATAGCGGTCATATGTGTATGAGCTGTCAAAAGGTTGCAGAATGCGTATTCAGAAGAGAAATTGAACGTTTTTAAGATATTCAAAAGGTTTCTCTTTGATTGCGGTACAGAAATGCACAATTCTGGGTTGAAACTTCTTAAACACCAGTCTCTGTGGTGTCCTGTAACGCCAGCATATCAAATTTCAAAGGTCTTTCCGAACTAACAAACATCGCCCTTGTTTTTTCAGCTTATTCAGTTAAAACAATATTGGCTCGAGTGGCAGCCTACGGACCCGGCAAACATTATCGAATCCCTCAGGTAATGATGATAATTTTTACGTATTCCATTCGGCATTGATGATGATCGATCCATCCTGGATCGCCCTGGCATACCTAGTGCCAATTGTAAGATTAATGAAGTTTAAAACAAATTTTTTGGGATTAGGTGTTATTAACAGTAGCAAGGTTTCACAACTGTATGTTTCTAACGTGCGATTTTACCTTTTCCCAGTGCGGACACCACCGGATTGAACGTTATTCCATGCATTCGGTCCCGATCAGGTAATCATTAATTTTTTTCTGTATTGCATTTAATTATACATTGCGTTTGGTTTTGCGTTGCGTTGTGTTTTGCGTTGCGTTGTGTTTCGATTTCCGTTTCTGTTTGATATGAAGCGAGGTTTCTTAAAATACTACAAATCTACAACGTGACTTTCATGCATAATTCTTTCTGTATCGCATTCTCGGGACTTTATAAATCGTGTTTGGTTTTGCGTTGCGTTGCGTTTGGATTTATAATTCTATAATTAACAGGGGAGCTATCGTTTGGTTTAGAAACGAGCGTGGTATACAACTGAAGTTTCAATTTAGTATGGGTAGATTTAAGCAAAAAGCGAGCCTATATACATCGATGAAGCGAGCTTTCTTAAGATACATCAAATCCGTTGATGGTTTTTAAAATCTTTTAAGTTTAGTGTAATATATAAGTTACTTTTGTGTTCGAATTTTGATTATATGTTCGGCTAATTATTTGGTCTTTATCTCGCTGCCAAGGCTGACGTGCGGTGCTACGGACAAGTCAGTTTGCACCCATAGGTCTTGCAGTAATGATAATACCATCTATCTATATATTGTTCAAGAATGAAATGGTCACGCAAGCATGGAGTATGATTTCGTGAGTTTACTTCGTGATTAGTGTAACTCCGTTTCAACATTCCTTGCTTAGTTTTGTGATATTTCCTTCACCCGAAAAGCCTCTAAAACTCTAAACCCTAACCCTAACCCTAACCCTCCCCTTCTCCCCTTCCCTCCTTTTCCTTCCCCTCTCCTTTTGTCCTTTCCCTTCCCTTTTTTCCCCTTCTTTTTTTCCCCCTTCCCCTTTCCCTCTTCTCTTCCCTTCCCCTTCCCCTTCCTCTCCTTTTCCTCTTTCCCTTCTCTCCTTTTTTCCCTCCCTTTTCTTTTCTTTTCCTTTCCCTTCTCCTTTCCTTTCCCCTTCTCTCTCTCCTCTTCTTCCCCCTTTCCCTCTCCTTTTTCTTTCCCCCTCTCCCTCTTCTTTTTCTTCCCCCTCTCCCTCCTCTTTCCTCTTTCCCCTCCCTTTTCTTCTCTTTCCTCTCCCCTTCTCCCTTTCCTCTCTTTCCCCTCTCCCTCTTTCCTTTCCCCTTCTCTCCTCTTTCTCTCTCCTTCCCCTCCTTCCCCCTTTCTCCCCCTCTTCCCCCCTTTTTTTTCTCTTTCTTCTTTTTCTCCTCTCTTCTCCTTCTTTCCTTCCCCCCTTTTCTTTCTCTTCTCTTTTTCTTTCTCCTTTTTTTTTCCTTCTCCCTTTTTTTCTCCTTCCCCTTCCCTCTTTTTTCCCCCCCTCTTCCTCTTCCCTTTCCTTTTCTCTCTTCTCTTTTCTTTCCCTTTTTTTTCTTTTCCTCTCCCCTTGCCTTTCCCCTCTCTTTCTCCTTCCCTCCTCTCTCTCTCCCCCTTTCCCCCTTTTCCCCCTTTTTCCCCCTTCTCTCTCCTCTCCCTCTTCTCCCTCCCCTTTTTTTTTCCTCCTTCCTCTTTTTTCCCTTCCTTCTCTTTTCTCTCCCCTCTCATTTTTCCTTCCCTTCTCTTCTCCCCCCTCTCTCTTCTTCCCTTTCTCTCCCCTTTCCCTCCTTTCCCCTCCTTTCCTCCCTCTCTCCCTTCTCACCTCTCCTTCCCTCTCCCCCTTCTCCTTTTCCTCCTTCTCCCTCCCTCCTCCTTCCCCTCCCTTTTCTTCTTTCCCTCTCCCTCTCCTCTCCTCTCCTTTCCTCCCTTCTTTCTCCTCCTCTGCCTTCTCTTCCTGCTCCCTCCTTCCCCCTCCTTCCCCCTCCCCTTTCTTCTCTCTCCTTTCTTTCTTCTTCTCCTCCCCCCCCTTCCATTCCTTCTCAATTTTTTCACAACTTCTCTCGACATATCCCAACCCTTTCTCACATTTCTCCAAATTTTCTCTCACAATTTTCCCAACATTTTTCCACACCATTTCCCAACTTCCTTCCAACTTTCTTCCAACCTTTCCATAACTTCTTTCCCATCATTTTCCCAACATTTCCCTAAATTTTTCTCAACCTTCTCCCAAATTTTTCCATAACTTTCTCCCAACTTTCTCCCAATTTTCTCCCTATCTCTTTCCCAACATTTTCCGCATCTTTTTCTCCAACTTTTTCTTAGCTTTTTCCCAACATTTTCTAATTATTTCTGCAACCTTTTTCCCAACTCTTTTCCAACTTTTTAACAACTTTTTTTCCAACTTTTTCCCAACTTTTTCCCAACTTTTTTCCCAACTTTTTCCCAACTTTTTCCCAACTTTTTTTCTAACTTTTTTTCCAACTTTTTCCCAACTTTTTCCCAACTTTTTCCCAACTTTTTCCCAACTTTTTCCCAACTTTTTCCCAGCTTTTCTTACCTTTTTCCCAACATTATCCACATCTTTCTCCAAATTTTTTCCCAACTTTTTTACAACTTTTTAACAACATTTTTTTTAACTCTTTCCCAACGTTTTCCCAGCCTTTTTTCCATGTTTTACCCATATTTTTCCCCATCTTTTTCCCAACTTTTTCCTAACATTTTCCACATCTTTCTCTAAATTTTTTTCCAACTTTTTTTTTAACTTTTTAAATACTTTTTAACAACTTTTTAACTACTTTTTGCACCTCCCCCCCACACTTTTTTACACACTTTTTTACACACTTTTTTACACACTTTTTCCAACTTTTTACACCATTTTTACACTTTTTAACACCATTTTCACACACTTTTCACACCATTTTTACACACTTTTTACACACTTTTTACACACTTTTTACACGCTTTTTTACACACTTTTTACACACTGTTTAAACACTTTTTGCACATTTTTAACACCATTTTTACAACATTTTTACACCATTTGTACATTATTTTTACACTATTTTAACGCCATCTTTACACAATTTTACACCACTTTTGCACCATTTTTAACCGTTTTTAAATTGTTTTTCCACTTTTTTTACACACTTTTTTACACCATTCTTACACCAATTTTACACACATTTGACACCATATTTACATTATTTTCACATTATTTTTACACACTTTTTACACACTTTTTTACACTCTTTTTATACACTTTTTTACACCTTTCTTACACCTTTTTTACACCTTTTTTACACCTTTTTTACACCTTTTTTACACCTTTTTTACACCAATTTTGCAACAATTTTGCAACAATTTTAAACACTTTTTACACACTTTTTACACACTTTTTTACACGCTTTTTACACACTTTTTACGCCTTTTTTTACACCATTTTTACACACTTTTTACGCACTTTTTTACACCATTTTAACACCATTTTTACACCACTTTTACACCATTTTTACTGCATCTTTACACCCTTTTTACACCATTTTTACACCATTTTTACACCATTTTTAACACTTTTTTACACATTATTTTTACACATTATTTTTACACCATTTTTACACAATTTTACACACTTTTTTACACCAATTTTACACACCTTTTTAAACACTTTTACACACTTTTTACACACTTTTTACACACTTTTTACACACTTTTTACACACTTTTTACACACTTTTTTACACCAATTTTACACCATACTTACACTATTTTTTGACATTATTTTTACACCATTTTTAAATCTATTTTCACACACATTTTCACACAAATTTCTACACCAAATCCTAATCCTAGTGATTTTATCAAGCTCTAAGCATTTACATTTTCTTTAATTAATCTGGATTTTTTTACCAACAAAGAATTTTGTCTTGGGCAACCTGTGTCTATCTTGGGCTACCTGTGTCTGCCTCGAAACAGATAGCCCAAGACAAATTAACTCTTCATCAAAAAAAAATCTTAAACTTTATATCTTAACATTTTTTAGCTTTCTTTAATTCTCTGAGATTTTTTTTGAAAAAAATGTCTTTTGTCTTGGGCTGCCTGTGTCTATCTTGGGCTACCTGTGTCTGCTTCGAAACAGGTAACCCAAGACAAATTAACTCTTCATCAAAAAAAAATCTTAAACTTTATATCTTAACATTTTTTAGCTTTCTTTAATTCTCTGAGATTTTTTTTTAAAAAAATGTCTTTTGTCTTGGGCTACCTGTGTCTATCTTGGGCTACCTGTGTCTGCTTCGAAACAGGTAACCCAAGACAAATTAATTCTTCATCAAAAAAAAATCTTAAACTTTATATATTAACATTTTTTAACTTTCTTTATTTCTATGAATCTTGAGAAAGAAGTGAATCCAAAAATGAATCTTGAGAAAAAAGTGAATGCGAAAATGAATCTCTAGAAAAAAGTGAATCTGAAAATGAATCTGAAAAAAAATTGAATCAAAAAATCAATCTCGAGAAAAAAAGTGAATCCTTAAATGAATCTCAAGAAAAAAGTGAATCCGTAAATGAATCTCGAGAAAAAAGTGAATCCGAAAATGAATCTCGAGAAAAAAGTGAATCCGATAATGAATCTCGAGAAAAAAAGTGAATCCGAAAATGAATCTCGAGAAAAAAAGTAAATCAAAAAATGAATCTTAAGAAAAAAGTGATTCCGAAAATGACTCTCGAGAAAAAATTGATTCCAAAAATGAATCTCGAGAAAGAAAGTGATTCCGAAAATGAATCTCAAGGAAAAAGTGATTTCGAAAATGAATCTCGAGAAAAAAGTGAATCCGAAAATGAATCTCGAGAAAAAAGTGAATCCGAAAATGAACCTCATGAAAAAAGTGAATCCGAAAATGAATTTAAAAAAAAAGTGAATACAATGAAAAAAGTGAATCCGAAAATGAACCTCATGAAAAAAGTGAATCCAAAAATGAATTTAGAAAAAAAAGAATAGAAAAATGAATCTCGAGAAAAAAGTGAATCCGAAAATGAATCTCGAGAAAAAAGTGAAAATGAAAATGAATCTCGAGAAAAAAGTTATTCCGAAAATGAATCACAGAAAAAAGTGAATCCGAAAATGAATCTCGAGAAAAAGTGAATCCGATAATGAATATGAAAAAAAAAGTTATTCCGAAAATGAATCTGAAGAAAAAAGTGAATCCGGAAATGAATCTCGAAAAAAAAGTGATTCCGAAAATGAATCTTAAGAAAAAGTGAATCCGAAAATGAATCTCGAGAAAAAAAGTGAATCCGAAAATGAATCTTAAGAAAAAAGTGAATCCGAAAATGAATCTTAAGAAAAAAGTGAATCCGAAAATGAATCTCGAGAAAAAAGTGAATCCCAATTTGAATCTGGAGGAAAAAACTGAATCTAAAAATGAATCTCGAGAAAAAAGTGAATCCGAATCTTTATCTGGAGAAAAAACTGAATCCAAAATCAATCTGAAGAAAAAAGAGATGGGTAAAATGAACGTGGAGAAAAAAGTGAAACCAATCGATTGTGAGTTGACAATTTTTCGCAGAAGTGGAAAATGATTTTGGAGAAAAAAGTGAAACCGAAAATGAATCTTGACAAAATGTGAATCCGAATCTGAATTGGAGAAAAAATTGAATCCGAATCTGAAAGCGAAAATGAATCTAGAGAAAAAAGACGAATCCAAAAATGAAATTGCAAAAAAAAGTGAAACCGAAAATGAATGTCGAGAAAAAAGTGAATCTTAATTTGAATCTGGAGAAAAAAACTGAAACCAAAAATGAATCTGAGAAAAAAGTTAATCCATCCGAGAATGAATCTCAAGAAAAAAGTGAATCCGAATCCGAATGTTGAGAAAAAACTGAATCCAAAATCAATCTGCAGAAAAAAGAGATGGGTAAAATGAACCTGGAGAAAAAGTTAAACCAATTTTGATTGTGAGTTGACAATTTCGATTGCTAGTTGACAATTTTGATTGTGAGTTGACAATTTTGATTGTGAGTTGACAATTTTGATTGTGAATTGACAATTTTGATTGTGAGTTGACAATTTTTCGCAGAAGCGGAAAATGAATTTGGAGAAAAAAGTGAAACCGAAAATGAGTCTTGACAAAATTGAATCCGAATCTGAATTGGAGAAAAAATTGAATCCGAACCTGAAAGCGAAAATGAATCTAGAGAAAAAAGTCGAATCCGAAAATGAATCTGCAGAAAAAAGTGAAACCAAAATTTAATTTCGAGAAAAAAGTGAATCCCAATTTGAATCTAAAGAAAAATATGAATTCCAAAAATGAATCTCGAGAAAAAAGTGAATCCATCCGGGAATGAATTTCGAGAAAAAAGTTAATCAGAATCTGAATGTGGAGGAAAAAAACTGAATCCAAAATCAATCTGGAGAAAAAAGAGATGGGTAAAATGAACCTGGAGAAAAAAGTGAAACCAATTTTGATTGTGAGTTGACAATTTCGATTATTAGTTGACAATTTTGATTGTGAGTTGAAAATTTTGATTGTGAGTTGACAATTTTGATTGTGATTTCACAATTATTTCGCAGAAGTGGAAAATGAATTTGCAGAAAAAAGTGAAACCAAAAATGAGTCTTGACAAAATGTGAATCCGAATCTGAATTGGAGATAAAAATTGAATCCGAATCTGACAGCAAAAATGAATCTCAAGAAAAAAGTCAAATCCGAAAATAAATCTGGAGAAAAAAGTGAAACTGAAAATGAATCTTGAGAAAAAAGGGAATCCCAATTTGAATCTGGAGAAAAAAAGTGATTCTAAAAATGGGCGTGCTGAAGTGGGCGTGTCTGACCACTTCCACAAAAAATCGGAACTTGAAAGTCAAAGCGTAAGGAAGTAGCGAGAAAACCGCCGCCCAGTGGAAGTGACGTCATAATTAGATTTAAGTGGGCATGTGTGACCATGGCCACAAAAAATCGGAAGTTGAAAGTCAAAGCGTAAGGAAGTAGAGAAATAAGCCACGCCTACCAAAAGTGATGTCAAAATTAAATTAAGTAGGCGTGTCTGAGCACGCCTACAAAAAATCGGAAGTTGAAAGTCAAAGCGTAAGAAAGTAGTGAAATAAGCCCGCCCACCGGAAGTGACATCATAATTAGATTGAATTGCCATGTTTGACCACGTCCACAAAAAATCGGAAGTTGAAAGTCAAAGTGTAAGGTAGTAGGGAAATAAGCCCCGCCCACCGGAGAAGACGTTATAATTAGATTGGCGTGTCTGACTACGCCCACAAAAAATCGGAAGTTGAAAATCAAAGCGTAAGGAAGTAGCAAAAAAAGCCCCGCCCACCAAAAGTGACATCATAATTAGATTAAGCGGGCGTGTCTGTGATTCATAGCTTTATTAGGCACAACAAATTATATATTACATATTAAACCCACAATATAAGGCTGCCAGCATCTCCTAACAAATATGATAGCAAGATTTGCAAGCCCATGCTGTGGCTCTGTCTGTATCTACAAAGAAACAAGACAACTGCTAACACTTATATTATAGAAATGTCTTTACGGAATTATTAAATTTATATAATTTCAGAAAAACATGTTTAAGTAACATAAGAAAGAACAATATATTTTGAAGCCAGGATCAATGGCATAACCAAGATTGGCATACTGGATCATCTCTTATTGATTCAGCGTTACTACAGCAGGAAACCTACACAAACTAACTATATTTACACTGGATAATTCTATCAGCTCTAAACAGTTCATCCTGCAGTAGGCAACATCTGTTGTTAAAAATCACATACCAGCGTAACATATGTTTCACATCATTCAACCATGAACGACGAATAATAACATCCTTGTCTGCAACGATATCACCCTGAGTCTTTTCAATTTGCCCCTAGACAGGTTCAACAACAGATATAAAGCACAAGATGATAAGAAGCACACCCAAGATTGGAGTTACCTGAAACACATCAAGTAATAACATGTTTATTTCACATGTTTACATACCCTGTGTTTTCTCTATTATAAAATAATTTTCACCACTAAATGCAGAAGATACTTTTGAACCAACAACATCTTGAGAGACCACTAAAAAGTTTTCACTATATAGTTAGGACAATGAAATAATCTAGTCTTGATAATGGTAATACTTTCAAAAATATCCTGGAGACAAATAAAATGTATAATAATGATCTTTCTCACCTGCTAACAGGGATTTCAAAAGAAAACAAAGCCAACATTTGTGTTCTTCTTCCAGGGACAAAAAAGTCAGCAATGCAGTTTGTTTGAATTGTTTAAATTTGTATTCAGTCGGTTACCATGAATGATGAAGAAGAAATGCCTAAAAATACGTTTGTTGGTTCTTTGGCATAAGTGAAAATTTTGAACTGGTAAACATTATATGGGCTGCTAGCTAGCTGAAAATATTTCTCCTGTGATTTATAGCTTTGGGTAAAACAAACTGTATATTACATACCAAACCCACAATATTAGGACTGCCAGCATCTCCTAACAAATGTGATAGTAGGATTTGCAATGCCGATGCTGTGGCTGTGTCTATATCTACAATGAAACAAGACAACTGCTAACAATTATATTATAGAAATGTCTTTACCGAAATAATAAATTTATATAATTTCAGAAATACATATTTAACTTAAAATAAGAAAGAACAATATATTTTGAAGCCAGGAATGGCATACTGGATCATCTCCTATTGATTCAGTGTTTACTACAGCAAGAAACCTACACAAACTAACTATATTTATACTGCATAATTCTATCAGTTAAAATCACCTACCAGCATAACATATCAAATACATCCTGGAGTCAGATAAAACTTAACAATGATCTTTCTCACCTGCTAACGGGGATTTCAAAATAAAAAAAAGCCAACATTCGTGTTCTTCTACCAGAGACAAAAAGGTCAGCAATGCAGCTTGTTTGAGTTATTTGAACCTGGTATTAGGTTGGGTGCAAAATTTTGAACTGGTAAACATGATATGGGTTGCTAGCTATATTTAATAACTCTTCATACTCTTCGTGCATCAGTATATAATAACTCTTTGTGCATCAGTATATATAAACTCTTCGTACATCAGTATATATGGTATTTGTTTCACCAAGGCAATATATTTCCTGGGTAGTAGCAAGCTCCCAGTAGCTAAACATTTAGTACAATTTGCTTGAGAAATTAATATACCTATATAAATTTCTGGCTACATTATATAACGTATGATACATAAGTGTCCTGTGCAAGGAAAGAATCTTACCTTGGCTATCGAAGAGGGTAAATTCCAATCATCAAAGTATATACCTCAAAATGCAACGTGGCCACTAGGAAGCCTGAGAATGTTACAAATAATAAGCATAAGTCACCATATTATAGTTAACTCTATGTAGACTGTAAAATGGAATGGTTACTATCTTGATATAGTAATTGTTGGTTGGTTTTTCCCCCATCAGATTTCATGAAGAGTAAAGTGCTAGCAACTTTCCTTACATCCAAAATATAAGGTAAATGCATCTGGTTTGATCACACATACTGGAGCAACATTAAGCAGATATAATAAGATGAATAGTACATAATTCAGTATCAATATTCAATATGTGGCTTCAATTCATGAATTTAAAGCCTGAAAGTTTCCAGTTACTAAACAGCTAGTACAATTTCCTTGGGAATTAATTAATAATTAATATAACTTTCTACATTATAGAACCAATATAAGTCTCATGTGAAAAGGAAACAATCTTACCTTGGCTTCTGAAGAAACAGGAACATATCCAACACAAATCTTGAACAAAAAAAAAGTGCTGGTCAAACTATGATTAAGTACAAGAATTTCAACGAATAAAGGTGTGGCTGTTTTACAAAGCAAAAGCAGTCAGTTTTACATGTCACATTGACAGAATGCTGTTATTTTAAACTAAAATTGCTACTGGCCCAGGTAATAAATTACCTACAAATAAACACATGGCAGAGAAGATTATAACCTTTTTAATTTGGTTCAAATGATTTCTAGCTTAAGTATCCCTTCATCCAGGGAAATACAGCATCCAGCACGGCAAATTAAAGAAGGATTAAAAGCCGAGCCATATTACTTTCTGGGCGTACAATGTAACATGCCATATATCACTAAAATGTTATGAGCTTAATACCTTTACTGGCTAGCACGTTGAAAGATTCCCTCGAAATCGGCTTCATCTTCATGCTAGATATTTAAAGGGAAAATTCGTATTAAAATTGGAGCTGAATTAGCTAGCTTTTTAGGAAGAGTATTTCATATTGTACATGGTTTTTTGCATTATTTCTGACCAAACCATTAGCTTTAGAAGATTAAGAGGAAAACAAAATACTTAACTTTGAACACACAGCACGACCAGCTTGCTCACAAAGGTGAAAACTACGAGATCCACATGGCGTCATCTCTGTTGCACCGCCATTTTGAATTTCACCATATTGAAAGGGTAATTTCGCTTGCCTTCAGTTTCTTCCTTGTATAAAACACTGTCTTTGGAATCTGGTACGACATCAAGAAGCTAAAGAAACAATTGTAAAATAACAAAGCTAGTCTAAATCAGAGATATCTTTCTTTTCTGCTTTCCCTGCCAGTCATGTTAGAAGCAATATAGGGGATGGATAATCAAAGGGCTTCCACGAAATAAATTTCACACAAAGCGAGTTTGAAAAGAAATTCTTA
Organism: Dendronephthya gigantea; assembly: GCF_004324835.1. Taxonomy (NCBI): domain Eukaryota; kingdom Metazoa; phylum Cnidaria; class Anthozoa; order Malacalcyonacea; family Nephtheidae; genus Dendronephthya; species Dendronephthya gigantea. The sequence continues at coordinate 19,771 of NW_021163548.1, read as the reverse complement.
CTATAAAAGTGCTTGGTCCATCTCTCAGACTACGACTCGAATATCGAGTTCGTTGAACAAACGACGAACCAAGATTCAACTTTTGACCGGAATCTTGTAATAAAATTGACGAGGGTGAAGATCCGCCCTGTTATGTGAGCAGCACCTTTTGTTCTGCATTGTCTAAAATATAAGCAGATAATTTGTTCATTTCGTAAATGCGCGAACAATGGCCGATCTTTTTTAACATCACAAATCTTACTCCTTGAGTTCGATTTTCATTTCAACATTATTCCGGGTATCTTCAATATTAGTTTCCTCATCCTCTCTACGAGATGCAAGACGATCTTTGACAAGATCTACAATCAATTTATCGCTGTCTGCGCTCTTGCTAAGAAGTTCTGTTGTAGTTTCAAGGTGTTGTCTGGCTCCTTCTTTAATGAGTTCGGCCGATAAATCATCTGAGATACAACAATATCAATTCAACATTCCGCCAACGGAAATGCCCAACCGAAACATTGATAAGGTTTGACAGTTCGTTAACAAGTTGTGGGAGAAATCATTCAGAGCACAATTTGACCGAGAACTTTTAAAAAACAATATTAAGTTCACAAATAAATGAGCTTACCAAAGAATTGTTTTGGAATTAAACTTTCTTACATCTCTGTCTCTCCAACAGCTGGTCGTGAAGTTTGTGTTTCATCGAGTTTAGCCGATTTTGTAATCTCAAAATCCACGAAGTATTTCCAGTTGGTCTTCATACCAGAATCTCAGCCCTTCCTTGACACACGCAACTGCAGCCATTGATTGAGTCACACGATTTCTGTACTGAGTCTACAATACCAGTAAATAATGCTAAATAACCGCAAAATAACCCCCCAAATAACCATGAATAACCCCAAAAAAACCCGAATAACACTAAAATAACCCCAAGTTACCCAAAATAACCCTATATAACACTAAGTAACCTCAAATAACCCTAAATAACCGTAAATAATGCAAAATAACCGCAAAATAACCCCCAAATAACCCCAAATAACCCCAAATAACCCCAAATAATCCCCAAATAACCCCAAATAATCTCAAATAATCCCTAAATAACCCCAAAAATCCCCCAAAAATCCCCCAAAAATCCCCCAAAAATCCCCCAAAAATCCCCCAAAAACCCCCAAATAACCCAAAATAACCCCCAAATAACCCCCAGGTAACCCTAAATAATCCCTAAAATAACCCTAAATAATCCCCAAAATAACCACAAACGAACCCTAAATAACCCCAAAAAACCCTAAATAATCTTAAAAAATGCTAAAAAAACGCCCCCAAAAACCCCCAAATTACCCCCAAAACACCCCTAGATAACCCCAAATTACCCCCAAATAACCCAAATAACCCCAAATTACACCCAAGTAATCCCCAAGTAACCCTTAAGTAACCCCCAAATAACCCTAAATAACCCCAAAATAACTCCTAAATAACCCCCCAAATTACCCTTAATTAACCCCAAATTACACCAAATAATCCCCAAATAACCCCAAAAAGACCCTAAAAAAACCCCTAAATAACCCTAAATAACCGTAAATAATGCTAAATAACCGAAAAATAACCCCCAAGTAACCCCAAAAAACCCCTAAATAACCCTTAAACAACCCCAAATAGCCCCCAAAAAACCCCAAAAAACCCCAAATAACCCCCAAATAACTCTAAAAAACCCTTAAAATAAATATAAATAACCCCCAAATAACCCCCAAATAACCTTAAATAACCGCCAAATAACCCCAAATAAGCCTAAGTAATCGTATGTAACCCTATGAAACCATAAAAAACCCCAAAGCACCCTAAATAACCCCCAAGACACCCCTAAATAACCCCAAACTTCCTAAATAACACCTAAATAACCCCAAATAACCCCAACTACCCTAACATAACCCCCAAAACCCCCCAAGAAACCCTAGATAGCCCTGAGTGACCTCAAATAACCCCAAATAACCGTAAATAATGCAAAATAATTGCAAAATAACCCCTCAAATAACCCCAAGTAACCCCCAAAATAACCTAAAATAACCCCCAAATAATCCCAAATAACCCCTAAAATATCTCCAAATAACTTAAATAACCCCAAATACCCCCCAAATAACCCTAAATAGCCCTACGTAACCACAAATAACCCTATATAACCGTTAATAATGCAAAATACCCTTAAAATAACCCCCAAATAACCCCAAATTACCCAAAATAACCCCTAAAAAACCCCAAATAACCCCCAAATAAAAAGTCAAAGTGTAAGGAAGTAGAAAAATAAGCCTCGCTGACCGGAAGTGACGTCATAATTAGATTAAGTGGGTGTGTCTGACCACGCCCACAAAAAATCGGAAGTGGAAAGATAAAGCATCAGGAAGTAGCAAAATAAGCCTTGCTGACCGGAAGTGACGTCATAATTAGATTAAGTGGGCGTGTTTGACCGCGCCCACAAAAAATCAGAAGTGGAAAGTCAAAGCGTAACGAAGTAGCTAAATAAGCCTTGCGAACCAGAAGTGACATCATAATTAGATTAAGTGGGCGTGTTTGACCACGCCCTTAAAGTATCGAAAGTTGAAAGTCAAAGCGTAAGGAAGTAGCAAAATAAGCCTCGCTGACTAGAAGTGACGTCATAATTAGATTAAGTGGGCGTGTCTGTAATTCATAGCTTAAAGTAAAACAAATTATATATTACATACCAAACCCACAATATAAGGACTGCCAGCATCTCCTAGCAAATGTGATAGCAAGATTTGCAATGCCGATGCTGCGGCTCTGTCTGTATCTATAAAGAAACACGACAACTGCTAACACTTATATTATAGAAATGTCTTTACAGAAATATTAAATTTATATAATTTCCGAAATACATGTTTAACTAACGTAAGAAAGAACAATATATTTTGAAGCCAGGATCAATGGCATAACCAAGAATGGCATACTGGATCATCTCTTATTGATTCTGCATTACTACATCAGGAAACCTACACAAACTAACTATATTTACACTGGATAATTCTATCAGTTCTAAAACAGTTCATCCTGCAGTAAGCAACATCGGTTGTTAAAAATCACCTACCAGCGTAACATATGTTTCACATCATTCAACCATGAACGACAAATGATAACATCCTTGTCTGTAACGATATCACCCTGACTCTTTTCAATTTGCCCCTAGACAGGTTCAACAACAGATATAAAGCACAAGATGATAAGAAGCACACCCAATATTGGAGTTACCAGAAACACATCTAGTAATAACATGTTAATTTCACATGTTTACATACCCTGTGTTTTCTCTATTATAAAAAAGTCACCACTAAATGCAGAAGATACTTTTGAACCAACAACATCCCGAGAGACCACTAAAAAGTTTTCATTATAAAGTTAAGACAATGAAATAAGCTAGTCTTGATAATAGTAATACTTTCAAAAATATCCTGGAGACAGACAAAACTTATAATAATGATCTTTCTCACCTGCCAACAGGGATTTCAAAAGAAAACAAAGCCAACTTTGTGTTCTTCTCCCAGGGACAAAAAGGTCAGCAATGCAGCTTGTTTGAATTGTTTAAGCCTTGTATTCAGTCGGTTACCATGAATGATGAAGAAGAAATGCCTAAAAATATGTTTGTTGGCTTTTTAGCATAGGTGAAAATTTTGAACTGGTAAACATTATATGGGTTGCTACAATCATTTTCAAAAGAGTTGGGACAGGTAGCCAAATTAATTAACGATTTATAAGACAAACCCAGATCCCTCGCGCCCCCTTTTCAATGTTGTGTCCCAAATAGACGGACATTTTGTTCCGAAACGTGTTTGGATTTGAAAACCAACATTGATTGGGGGGAGGGAGGGGGTATGTATGGAAATCATCCTATATAGTAGATTTTAGCTAAAAATAGTAGGTGTCCCAACTACTTTTAAAAATGATTGTAGCTAGCTGAAAATATTTCTCTTGTGATTCATAGCTTTAGGTAAAACAAACTGTATATTACATACCAAACCCACAACATTAGGACTGTCAGCATCTCCTAACAAATGCGATAGTAGGATTTGTAATGCCGATGCTGTGGCTCTGTCTATATCTACAAAGAAACAAGACAACTGCTAACAATTATATTATAGAAATGTCTTTACCGAAATATTAAATTCTTATAATTTCAGAAATACATGTTTAACTTACATAAGAAAGAACAATATATTTTGAAGCCCAGGAATACTGGATCATCTCTTATTGATTCAGTGTTTACTGCAGAAACTAACCTACACAAACTAAGTATATTTATACTGGATAATTCTATCAGTTCTAAACAGTTTATCCTGCAGTAAACAACATCTTTTTTTAAAAATCACCTACCAGCGTAACATATCAGAAATATCCTGGAGTCAGATAAAACTGAATAATGATCTTTCTCACCTGCCAACAGGGATTTCAAAATAAAACAAAGCCAACATTCGTGTTCTTCTACCAGAGACAAAAAGGTCAGCAATGCAGCTTGTTTGAATTCTTTGAACCTGGTATTCGGTTGGTTACCATGAATGATGAAGAAATGCCTAAAAATACATTTGTCGGCTTTTTGGCATAGGTGCAAAATTTTGAACTGGTAAACATGATATGGGTTGCTAGCTAGCTGAAAATATTTCTCTTGTGATTCATGGCTTTAGGTAAAACAAATTGTATATTACATACCAAACCCACAATATAAGGACTGCCTGCATCTCGTAACAAATATATATATATATATATATATATATAATATATATTATAATATATATAATATATATATATAATATATATATATATAATATATATATATATATATATATATAACTCTTCATGCATCAGTATATATCATAACTCTTCGTGCATCAGTATATATATATATATAAAGTCTTCGTACATCAGTATATATGGTATTTTTTTCACCAACGCAATATATTTCCTGGGTAGTAGCAAGCTCCCAGTTGCTAGGCATATTGTACAATTTGCTTGAGAAATTATTATATACCTATATAAATTTCTGGCTACATTATAACCTATGATACATAAGTGTCCTGTGCAAGGAAAGAATCTTACCTTGGCTATCGAAGAGGGTAAATTCCAATCATCAAAGTATATATCTCAAAATGCAACGTGGCCACTAGGTAACCTGAGAATGTTACAAATAATAAGCATAAGTCACCATATTATAGTAAACTTTATGTAGACTGTAAAATGGAAAGGTTACTCAACTATCTTGATGTAGTAATTGTTGGTTGGTTTTTTCCCCATCAGATTTCATGAAGAGTAAAGTGCTAGCAATTTTCCTTACATCCAAAATATAAGGTAAATGCATCTGGATTGATCACACATACTGGAGCAACATTAAGCAGATGTAATAAGATGAGTAGTACTTATTTGAGTATTAATATTCAATATGTGGCTTCAATTCATGAATTTAAAGCCTGAAAGTTTCCAGTTACTAAACAGCTAGTACAATGTCCTTGGGAATTAATTAATATAGCTTTCTACATTATAAAACCAATATAATTCTCATGTAAAAAGGAAACAATCTTATCTTGGCTCCTGAAGAAACAGGAACATATCCAACACAAATCTTGAACAAAAAACAAAGCACAGGTCAAACTATGATTAAGTACATGAATTTCAATGAATAAAGGTGTGGCTGTTTTACAAAGCAAAAGCAGTCAGTTCTACAGGTCACTTTGACAGAATGCTGCCATTTTAAACTAAAATCGCTACTTGCCCAGGTAATAAATTACTTACAAATAAACACATGGCAGAGAAGATTATAACTTTTTTAATTTTGTTCAAATGATTTCAAGCTTAAGTATCCCTTCATCCAGGGAAATACAGCATCCAGCACGGCAAATTAAAGAAGGATTTAAAAAAGAGCCATATTACTTTCTGGGCGTACAATGTAACATGCCATATATCACTAAAATGTTATGAATTTAATACCTTTACTGGCTAGCGCGTTGAAAGATTCCCTCGAAATCGGCTTCATCTTCATTCTAGATTTTAAAAGGGAAAATTCGTATTAAAATCGAAGCTGAATTAGCTAGCTTTTTAGGAAGAGTATTTTATATTGTACATGGTTTTCTGCATTATTTCTGACCAAACGATTTGCTTTAGAAGATTAAGAGGAAAACAAAATACTTAACTTTGAACACACAGCACGACCAGCTTTCCCACAAAGGTGAAAGCCACAAGGTCCACATGGCATCATCTCTGTGGCATCGCGATTTTGAAATTCACCTCCACAAGTTTCCCAACTGAATCAGTTGAACTGATATTAAACTGTCACAGCTTTAAGAAAATATTTCTACTTCATCTTTTGACAACTGGCTGTTCAGATAAACCTATATACAACGAAAAAAAGCAAAGAAACCCTGAGCTACATTCAGTAATTCAGTGGGAACTAGCAGAGTGCAATGATCGTTGCATACCACCCCAGCGGAGGAAAGAAACCCCCACCGTGGCAGCATACAGCAAGTCAAAGAACTCAAGCCAGAACCCACCTTTTAGTCAACGGCGAACTCCTTCGAACAATCTTCAACTTTGCTGACAATCGTAGAAGATCACATGGTATGATAATGCCGATAAACTCCGGTGATAATTCAAAGTAGTTTGCTGATTTTAATTTGCGATTCCTGTGCGAATACTTGACCGATTTTAATAAAATTGGACCCCTTTAAAGAAGAAATTGTCCTCAGTGGATACATGTTTTTTTAGGTCGATATGTTGCCAATTCGCTATGATATTCACCTTAAAGTGCATGCGTTATATATATTATTCAATATTACACATCAAAGCAGCCTAATCCTTAAAATATTGCCCAAAATGAAATAATAGAAACCTTGGATCAAATGAAAATCAGACTTTTTGAAGGTGGTGTTCCTGTACCGAGCACCATATCACTCACAGAGTGTTATTTTAAGGCAGCTGGAATGCTGATGGCTTGCAGAATTGTGCAAGGGGTCTTGCACCGAATTTTATGGCACAGTGGGTGTTCGATTATTTTGCTCATGGTTTGCATCAGGTGCCTTTGTGCACTGATGACATCCAAAATGAGCTGCCAAAAAAGGTAGCTGAAAAGGTACAATGCACCCCATTATATTTAGGCTTAAATATTGTCACAGCAATTGCCATTGACGAACAACAAAATGCTCCCGAATCATTTAGGCAACAACATTTGAATTACACATGCACTGTAATTTTTCCACAATTTTATGGCACAAATAAAATTTCTATAGTAAAATATTAAGGAAGCCACAGAAGGGTGCATATTATACTGCAGTCCATTATTATACCATGTGGAATTGTGCTTCATGAGTGTCCATTTTAAATTATCTGATTAAAATAGCCCAGAGGATTTTAAACATAATAATTTTTTTGATAATGAGTTGCAAGAAATAATTTGTGATGATGAAGTTCTAATTACAGTGCTAAATTCTGCAGTTGGTTAGGTTTGGTAAAAATATACTGCAAACTATTCATTAACCCAGCATTTTCCTTCTGTTTTTAACATATCTCACTTCTAACTCACTCTATGAAATCAGTAAAAGCTTACATAGGTGTTTATTAAGTAGTGTGCTAAAAAATGTTGTTAAGGACCAGATAACGAGGCAATAGATCATAATGAGCTTGCAACTGTATCTTTCACAAATATAGCCGAATATTGGAGCAAATATCATGTAGCTTGCAATAAATATTGTCTGGAGAAGGCCTCCTAAGGCATAATTTATGCTGAAAACAATAATTAAATAATGATTGTGTAAAAAAATTATATTGCATTCACATGTGATAGCAATTCTAACAGGATTTGGTAATAATAAAGGATTGTAATTATATCTTGTGTAATAATTGCAGTGAAATTAACAACCAGCATTTCCAAATTTTGCTTGATTGCATACAAAATATTATCTTGAATTTGAGGTTGATATTGTTATTATATTCTAACTACAATGTTTAGGTTGAGATGTTATACCAGGAAATTACATGACAATTATCAATTAATTGTCCGATTTTCAGAAGTCTTCACTTCAGTCTCACCATGCACAAATATTAAAGCATCTACAAAATTTTGCGAGGGTGAAGCGTCAGAAGCGATCCATATAGTTGAGTAAATCAAGAATAAGAAACCAACAGTGACTTATTAAAACACGAGGCGTGGTTGTTCTTTGTGGTGAATGTGGTTGAATTTTCGGGATTGTTTCTTGCTCAGAGAAGTGAGAGAACGAATGGTGAAACAACATGTAATATGATAGGTAGCCCAACACTCGTGTTCTGCGCGCGTACACGCTACTCAGTGATTAGCATATATTAATTTATACTAAGGTTGGCAACTTTATCACCAATTATCAATAATATATCAAATACATACATGTCAAACTTCGATAATTTGGATCCAAAACCATAGTCAAGAACCTAACCAGTGTCAACAGAAATAATAAAATCAATTCCAAAGTTTGCAGTGAACCCTTGCTTAGCCCATGTGCCATCATAACTCACAGCAATCTCTGCAACATCTGACTCAACAATGACTGCTATTTCCATATCTACGAGACTCATCATTGGTAACTTTCAACTCTCCACCTAATTCCCAATTATGCAAGGACTGAAATGCACTTGCTAGGTTTGAAAGTTCAATCATTCGATAACCATACTCGCCATCAAAATCCTCTCTTCTATCTATATCTTCACTTGTAAGCTTTCGTATTGAAGCAGTTTCATTCAGTGATGTTGACCCACATGGCGTTGATGTCGCTGATGAAACACACTCAGAAGAGCTACTTTGACCATTGAAGCACGATTGTCTTGCTCATAAATCTGAATCCTGCAATATTAGAACGGAGTACGAAGGTATTTTATAAACAAAATCATTATCTGAGTATAATCTTTTATCCAAATTTAATAATCATCCAACAATCACTGTAAACATAATTATACACAGTATCTCAAACTTAGATAAAATCGACAAACTTACAGGAGATATCTTCCAGTAGTTGTTTTTCAAAATATTTATTTGGTTGTTTTAAAAGACAATTGTTGAATGGTTTTATAAAGCTCCACTCTTCACTCTTGATGCGTCCGCCATTTTAATTTAGTTTTCTGGATACTTCATGTTGTGCAAATGAAATGGATTCACACCAAAACGAAAAATGTAAACAAAGCTCGCACATGCGTAGAAGCGACTGGAAATTGCGGTGAAGAGCGATGGTGGAAATTGCGGTGAAGAGCAGTGGAAATTGCGGTGAAGAGCGGTGGAAATTGCGGTGAAGAGCGGTGGAAATTGCGGTGAAGAGCGGTGGAAATTGCGGTGAAGAGAGCCGAAATTGCGGTGAAGAGCGGTTGAAATTTTTTATTTTTTTGCCAGTTTTAATATCAAAAAAAGTATATTCGATATCATATACTTTTATAAAGCATGCACAATACAAAAGAAAAAAACGCATATAAACTTAGATATAAAAGAGAAAACTACTTTATCTTATATTAGAGTTCCATTCCGACAACGAGATATCTGTAGTTGAAGGAATGTTTACAGTTCTCCAAGAAGGAGTACCACGAACACACACAACGTGTTTTTTCAAGTCACAAATGCAAAATAGACAAATATTAATAGAATAATATCTATTATTTGCTGCGAGAAAGCCTTTACGTTTTTCCTTCCCCATCTTTCGGCGCCATAGTTCGCTCTGAAATCAAATAAGCACGGAAACACTAAATTAAAGTAACCGCTCACTTGCATTTGACATTTTCAACCGAAATATACAAGATAAAGCAGTAAAAATCGGCAGGAATATCACCATGTACCTAAGCAAGACTTCCAACTTTTCCCGAACTTCTTCGAGACTGCAAGTGCAAAGACTGAGTTTCGTCTAGATTGTAGGTTCAACTGCCTTTTATTACCTCAAAGACAATGTTTTAAACAGTGGTTTTTAAACAGGAGGCCTGGTAAATTTCACAATTTTCTTGGGGGAGGAGATGCCCCCCCATCCTTCGTTCCCAGGTTTTTGGAGTACAGGAGATGCCCTCCCCCTTGACAGTGCTCTATCCCCGCGGCCCTGACCATGAGGACCTATTACGTGCTAATCCCAATGCCAGATATTTCCTATTTTTTACGTAAATTAAGTAATGATTGCACAACCATCTTTTTAAAATTCTTTTACGACAGTGTTCTGGGAATCGAACCCAGAAGCCACAAACGCGTTTTTATCACTATCAAACAACACGTTTTGGTTTGGCTCCAGGCCTGGACACTCTTTTTTAAAGCCAAACGAAAAGGAGGGAAACCGGAGTGCCCGGTGAAAAACCCTCCAAAGGTAACCGGAATTTCAGGTTACCTGACCGGCGGTCCGAATTTGGTATTTTTATTAGAAATCGTCCGCAATGACATGCAACTCAGTTTTTATCTATAATTCATCGTTTCAGCTCGGCTAATTTCAAACCGAGTCCCAGGAATTGCCATGCAATTCTTGATCCTCGTTAATTCGATTCTTCTGGTGGTCTAACCTACGGAGCGCGCGCACATTTAGAGCGCGCAAAACATCATGCTGTTAGACATTCAACTGCGCTTTGTCCGACAATGGCAACGAAAATTATTTCCGAATTATTCAAATGTTCATTTTATGATAAAAAAATACTTCGTATTCACGACTTGCATGCTTTTTCATATCAAACTGATGTAGACGATAACACTTTTCTTCTACCCCTTTTTTAAGACATGCCTCATGACTGTTTTTATTTTTATTTTATACGTTCTGGATTACGGTTGACCGAATATGAAGGAAATAAACGTAATCGGGCTGAACATGCAACTTACTCAATATGGCTAATCAATAATGTTCCCGTACCTTTAAATTTTCGTAACGTATAATTACCTTTGGTAAACAATGTATCGAATTTCACTTGCTTCATTGCTCCACTCCAAACAGTTATCTTCTTCTTCAACAGCATCTCGACGGTTGGGCGTGTAAGAAATTAAACAACATAGTAAGTGTGTCAAAATGCAAAGGTTTTTCTTAGAGGGTTTGTTTTTCATGCAAGAGAGTACTATACAATATTAAACCTACAGTTTAAACATTTTACCTCGAGATACCCCCCACTATAAGTCCAGTTATCATGCAATGCAATTTGGGAGGTATGTTTTCTCCTCTTATACAAATTTCATCAAGTTAGTGAAAGTGATTAGATTACGTTTATTTCCTTCATGTTCGGGATTAATCGGATTTTTCAAAGCTTACAACTGCAAACCAAAAAATTAATACGAACAAGGGAAAAAGAGGAGTACTAGTGTCTAAACAGCAAAGCACTTATTTTTTTTCACTTCAAAATTCCATGCTAAGGTATAATTTTTGTTGCCACTGACGGACGGTCCTTCGAAACGCATTATAACAGGCTGAACAGAGAACTTATATAATCATATAAGTACTTGCGATTACCTTCGTATTAATCTAAACTTAGGCTAATACGAATTCGATATTTTCTCTAACAAATTGCATTTTGTTAGTTTCTTTTGAACGCTTTAAAGCCATCATGCATACGCAGACGCTACGTCGTTGGATTTCACACTTATTCACACAAGTGACAAAACTAGGAATTTTTTTATCGAGAAAACTCGAAAAATGCCCTCATAAGAGCTGTGAGAAATTTCCTGTTATCATGCATAGTCGAAAAGGTTGAAATGCCACTTGATGTGTGAATGTACTAGGTTAGACCACAAGGAGGATCCAATGCCATGCAGCATGCACATGCACTAATTATGCATACCTATAGTATATACCTCAACCAGCTTCCACTTGATCCTGCGACGCTCCTCCAACATCTAATTCATCACTGATCCTGCGACGCTCCTCCAACATCTAATTCATCACTGATTCTGCGATGCTTCTCCAACATCTAATTCATCACTGATCCTGCGACGCTCCTCCAACATCTAATTCATCACTGATCCTGCGACGCTCCTCCAACATCTAATTCATCACTGATCCTGCGATGCTCCTCCAACATCTAATTCATCACTGATCCTGCGATGCTCCTCCAACATCTAATTCATCACTGATCCTGCGACGCTCCTCCAACATCTAATTCATCACTGATCCTGCGACGATCCGTCTGGTCCTGCGACGATCCTTCAACATCTGATCCTGCAACGATACTTTAGAACAAAGATATCATATAAATTTTATAAGTAACAAATATCACTTAGATACCAGTATCATACCATACCATACCATACCACACCATCTGATCCTGAGACGATCCTTCCTCATCTGATCCTGCGACGATCCTTCAACATCTGATCCTACAACGATACTTTATCAAAATTATATGACATTAATTTTCAAGTCACAAATGTCACTTAGGTAGCAATACCATACCATACCATACCATAACACACCACACCATACCGTACCATACCATCTGATCCTGCAACGATTCTTGAACATCTGATGCTGCAATGATCCTCCTGATCCTGCAACGATCCGTCATCATCTGAAAACAAAAGTATGATATGAATAATTTCCAAGAGAGAAATGTCACTTATGTATATCGAACCTCCAACACTCGAACCTCCAACACTCCAACGTCAGTCACTCGTGGCCTTCGCATTGCGCACGCGAATACAAAATGTCATACACGTTTTAGTACAAAATATCATGCACGTTTGAATACAAAATGTCATGAACGTTTTAATACAAAATATCATGCACGTTTTAATACAAAATGTCATGCACGTTTTAATACAAAATATCATGCACGTTTTATTACAAAATGTTATGCGCGTTTTGGTACAAAATGTCATGCACGTTTTAATACAAAATGTCATGCACGTTTTAATACAAAATGTAATGCACGTTTAAAAAAAATGTCATACACGTTTTAATACAAAATGTTATGCGCGTTTTAGTACAAAATGTCTTGCACGTTTTAATACAAAATGTCATGCACGTTTTAATACAAAATGTCATGCACGTTTTAAAACAAAATGTCATGCACGTTTTATTACAAAATGTTATGCGCGTTTTGGTACAAAATGTCATGCACGTTTTAATACAAAATGTCATGCACGTTTTAATACAAAATGTCATGCACGTTTTAATACAAAATGTCATGCACGTTTAAAAAAAATGTCATACACGTTTTAATACAAAATGTTATGCACGTTTTGGTACAAAATGTCATGCACATTTTAATACAAAATGTCATGCACGTTTTAATACAAAATGTCATGCACGTTTTATTACAAAATGTTATGCGCGTTTTGGTACAAAATGTCATGCACGTTTTATTACAAAATGTTATGCGCGTTTTGGTACAAAATGTCATGCACGTTTTAATACAAAATGTCATGCACGTTTTAATACAAAATGTCATGCACGTTTAAAAAAAATGTCATACACGTTTTAATACAAAATGTTATGCGCGTTTTGGTACAAAATGTCATGCACGTTTTAATACAAAATGTCAAGCACGTTTTAATACAAAATGTCATGCACGTTTTAATACAAAATGTCATGCACGTTTTAATACAAAATGTCATGCACGTTTTAATACAAAATGTCATGTACGTTTCAATACAAAATGTCATGCACGTTTGAATACAAAATGTTTTGAACGTTTTAATACAAAAAGTTATGCACGTTTTAATACAAAATGTTATGCACGTTTTAATACAAAATGTCATGCAGGTTATAATACAAAATATCATGCACGTTTTAATACAAAATGTCATGCACGTTTTAATACAAAATGTCAGGAACGTTTTAATACAAAATGTCATGCAGGTTTAAATATAAAATGTCATGCACGTTTTAATAAAAAAAAGTCATCCACGTTTTAATGCAAAATGTCATGCACGTTTTAATACAAAATGTCATGCACGTTTAAATACAAAATGTCATGCACATTTTAATACAAATTGTCATGCAGGTTTTAAAACAAAATGTCATGCACGTTTTAATACAAAATGTCATGCACGTTTTAAAACAAAATCTCATGCACGTTTTAATACAAAATTTCATGCACGGTTTATTACAAAATGTCATGCAGGTTTTAATACAAAATGTCATGCACGTTTTAATACAAAATGTCATGCACGTTTTAATACAAAATCTCATGCACGTTTTCGTACAAAATGTCATGCACGTTTTAATACAAAATGTCATGCACGTTTGAATACAAAATGTTCTGAACGTTTTAATACAAAATGTTATGCACGTTTTAATACAAAATGTCATGCACGTTTTGGTACAAAATGTCATGCAGGTTTTAATACAAAATGTCAGGCACGTTTTGGTACAAAATGTCATGCACGTTTTGGTACAAAATTTCATGCACGTCTTAATACAAAATGTCATGCACGTTTTCATACAAAATTTCATGCACGTTTTGGTACAAAATGTCATGCACGTTTTGGTACAAAATGTCATGCACGTTTTAATACAAAATTTCAAGCACGTTTTGGTACAAAATGTCATGCACGTTTTAATACAAAATGTCTTGCACTTTTTAATACAAAATTTCATGCACTTTTAATACAAAATGTCATGCACGTTTTAATACAAAATGTTATGCGCGTTTTGGTACTAAATGTCATGCACGTTTTAATACAAAATGTCATGCACGTTTTAATACAAAATGTCATGCACGTCTTAATACAAAATGTCATGCACGTTTTAATACAAAATGTCATGCACGTTTTAATACAAAATGTCTTGCACTTTTTAATACAAAATTTCATGCACGTTTTAATACAAGATGTCATGCACGTTTTAATACAAAATGTCATGAACGTTTTATTACAAAATGTCATGCAGGTTTTAATACAAAATGTCATGCACGTTTTAATACAAAATGTCATGCACGTTTTAATACAAAATGTCATGCACGTTTTAAAACAAAATGTCATGCACGTTTAAATACAAAATGTCATGCACGTTTTAATACAAAATGTCATGCAGGTTTTAAAACAAAATGTCATGCACGTTTTATTACAAAATGTCATGCACGTTTTAAAAGAAAATCTCATGCACGTTTTAATACAAAATTTCATGCATGGTTTATTACAAAATGTCATGCAGGTTTTAATACAAAATGTCATGCACGTTTTAATACAAAATGTCATGCACGTTTTAATACAAAATCGCATGCACGTTTTCGTACAAAATGTCATGCACGTTTTAATACAAAATTTCATGCACGTTTTAATACAAAATTTCATGCACGTTTTAATACAAAATGTCTTGCACTTTTTAATACAAAATTTCATGCACGGTTTAATACAAAATGTCATGCACGTTTTAATACAAAATGTCATGAACGTTTTATTACAAAATGTCATGCAGGTTTAAATACAAAATGTCATGCACGTTTTAATACAAAATGTCTTGCACTTTTTAATAAAAAATGTCATCCACGTTTTAATACAAAATGTCATGCACGTTTTAATACAAAATGTCATGCACGTTTTAATACAAAATGTCATGCACGTTTTGTGATGTCTAGACATCAAAGGATACATGGGGATAGAAAAAGTAATAAAGCACGAGGCAGGGTTGCCAAGAAAACGAGAGAGGAGAGAGAAGGAGCTAGAGAGTTGTAGTAGATAAAAAAGCAATAAAGTTATAGAATATTACACTGGCGACGAGGATTCAGAACAAATACACGCGTCATGGCAGAAATAATCGATCCAGCTTTAGCCACAGCTGGCAAAACATGCGAATTAGGACAGGACCCGTCGAAATATCTCGAAAAATTCAACGTTTGGTACGAACATACGAGCCTTTTAGCCGACTCTATTGGCGTCAAAGACAAGCCACAAAAGCTACTTCTTACACTGTTATGGGGAGGACAAGAGTTTAGAAAATTCGCACAGAATGCCGGCGTAATACACGCATCTGGCGACGACCAAGATTCACTCGAAAATGCCATTGAGAAAATACGAGCAGCGTGTCGCAAACATGTCAACTTGTCCATGGCCGTTTACAAATTAATGCACTCGAAGCAAGGCACAAAAACAGTCACAGAATACGCAAAGGAACTTGAGCAACTAGCTATACAATGTCAATTCGATGAACACGCGTATACGAAAGAACGAGCAAAAAAGGATGCTTTAATTTTCGGTACTTCAGACGAGAAACTACGCCAAGAAGCCCTAGCTAAAGATTTCGACTATGATACACTTATCAAAGTAGCCCTGGGTTACGAACAGTCACGAAAAGCCAGCGGTACAATACGAGCCACCGCAGCAAATGAAGACATTAGACAAATCACAACTACCCAAGAAGAAGTCGAGAGCATAGTTGCCCGTGTTATGGTAGGTAAATACAGCGCTCGCAGAACCAGGGGCTCCGCCAAAGTAGAACAATCAGAGACCAAATGCCCAAACTGCCCGCCACACTACAAACCCCATGACCCCAGCCACTGCCCCGCACAAGGCAAAACTTGTGCAGTATGCAAAAAGAAAAACCACTTTGCCCGTTCCCCTGCTTGCCAAGGGGAGACATCGATAAGAGCACTAGAAAGGAACGATGACCACTACGATTATGAAACCTACCCCCTCAGCAGCTTAGAGGCAGTAGAAATAGGACAGATAGCTGAAAAAAATCCAGAAAACAAAGTAACCCTCGACATTAATCACCAGACAATGGAGTTATTTGTAGACTCTGGCTGTAAGAAAACCATTATTCCCCACAGTCAATATTCTGCACGATTTGGCAAAATCAAGCACACCACAACCAAATTCCGCCCATATGGCACGCAAGCCTACCTCACAGCTCTTGGAGAGCTGCCAGTCACATTGCGGGCCCAAAATGGGGCGCGGCATAACACAACAATCTATGTCGTGCAAGGACACCAGATTGAACCGCTACTAGGTGACGCAGATGCCAAAGCCCTTGGGATTCTAACCATAAACAAAGAGGGGTACCAGCCAGCAGATACTAAAACCCAACCACAAAAGGATGAGATTGCAAGCATCACTGATGATATTCGGGCATCGGGAATCCATGTTAAGACCGGCAAAGACCCGGACGAGACCGTACCACTAGAGGAGAAAGCCCGCGTCCAAGCTATCATTGACAAACACCCAGCAGCATTCGCAGGCATAGGCCTGCTGAAAGACGAAGCAGTCAACTTCCACATAGACCAAACAGTCCCACCAGTTGCAGCTCCATACCGACCAGTCCCACTGGCCTATCGAAAAAAATTAAGTGCCCATCTGCAAGCCCTCAGAGAAGAAGACAAGATTGAGGACGTTGATCCCAACACCCACTGCCCCTGGATATCCAATGTGGTCATCACTGAAAAGAAACAAAAGGGACAAATACGTATGAATATAGATATGAGAGAAGCCAACAAAGCCCTCCACCGCACTAAACGGCATGTGGACACAGTGCAAGAGATATGACACAAGCTGGAAGGAGCCACCCGATTCTCGGAGATGGACATGGGACATGGGTATCACCAAATCGCCCTGGCAGAAGATTCGCGGCACATAGGCACTTTCCAAACACACGAAGGACTCCACCGCTTTAAAGTCCTTTTCTTTGGAGCATCACCAGCAACAGAATTGTTTCACGACCGCGTCAAGGCAGCACTGGCAGACATACCAGGCTGCACCTCAATCCACGACAACATCTTAGTATGGGGACGCACACCAGAAGAGCATGAAGCCAACCTCGAGGCTTGCCTCATCCGACTGGAAGAGAAAGGCCTCACCCTCCGACCAGAGAAGTGCACATTTGGTGCAACATCAGTATCCTGGTTTGGAACCATCTTCTCCAAGTCTGGTATGTCCGCTGACCCAAAAAAGATTCAAGCTATCAAAGAAGCTGGCCCACCGCAAAATGCAGAAGAAGTTGAAAGTTTTCTCCAGGCATGTCAGTTCAACGCCCGCTTTATGTTCAACACCGAGAATGCCTACGCACAGATCACTAAACCCCTGCGAGAATTGACACGAAAAAACAACAGATTTTTGTGGACTGCAGAGTGCCAACAAGCATACAAAGATATCCTACAAACGATGACCAGCGACACAGCCCTGAGACCGTTTAACCCAACACTGAAAACCATCCACATTACAGACGCGGGACCAGAAGGAATTGCAGCCAGTTGCTACCAAGAAAAACCCAACGGATCCTGGGTCCCTATCGACCATGCAAGCAGGGCCTTGACACCTTGCGAACAGAATTATTCCCAAACCGAGAAAGAGTCTCTCGCGCAATCATGGGGAATGAACATTCACCGCTACTACCTGCTAGGCATCCCATTCGACTCGTACACAGATTACCAGCCACTCATACCTATCTACAATGGTACCAAGCGGGGAAATGCCCGCATCGAACGCCAACGACTAAAGGTCCAAGACTTTCAATACACCATGAAATACATGCCTGGCAAGACCAATCCATGCGACTACCAATCCAGACACCCACTACCGCTGAGTCAATACACCTCCCAGGAAATGGAAAAACTCGTCATTGACCAAGATGATGACCTGTGCATCAGCAAGATCGTCACAGACGACTTACCAGACGCAGTGACCACCAAGATGGTCCAACAAGCAACAAAACAGGACCCAATCATGCAGAAACTCATCGCAAGCATCAACAAAGGGCACATCTCAGACGATAGAGACCTGCAAGACTACCGCCAAGTGTTCAATGAACTAACCCACTGGAATGGTATCATTCTAAGAGGGGATAGAATACTCATTCCAGACGCAGAAGTGACCCCCGGCACAGGCAGCCTGCGAAACCAGGTGGTCGACACCGAACACGAAGGCCATCTAGGAACCGTCAAATGCAAGCAACTACTCCGCAGCAAAGTTTGGTTTCCCCGCCTAGATGCTATGGTTGAGGCTAAGGTCAAAAGCTGCTTGGGTTGCCAAGCAACTACTTATAAGCCCACTCGTGACCCCCTGAAGCCAACACCACTACCAGACCGACCATGGCAACGAGTCGACATGGACTTCTGGGGACCACTACCGAATGGAGAATACATATTGGTAATCATCGATGAATACTCTCGATACCCCGAGGTAGAGTTCGTCCACAGCACCAGCTCACCAGCAGTCATCCCTCACCTAGACAGAGTCTTTTCCACCCATGGCTTCCCAGAGATGGTAAAAACAGACGGGGGGCCACCATTTAATGGCCACGACTACCACCAGTATATGCAATGGTGCGGCATAAAGGCAGTCGTTGTCAGCCCAGAAGATCCAGAAGCCAATGGCCTTGCCGAGAACTTCATCAAAGCCATGAAGAAAGTTTGGCACATCGCACACATTGAAGGGAAGAACCACAAGCAAGAATTATACAAGTTCCTAAGACATTATCGCGCTACCCCACACAGCTCAACAGGCAAGGCACCAGCAGAAGTCTTGTTCAACCGAAAATTTCAAGTACGACTACCACAGAAGAATGAACCGACCCAAGACACCGAGATAATAGAACGGAACAAAGAAGCCAAGGCAAAACAGAAAGCCTACAAGGATGCAAAAACCAGCACCAGACCACACACGATTACAGTTGGCGACCAAGTCCTCCTGCTACAGAAGCAGAGCAAGTCAAAACCAAGATACGACCCAAAGCCTTACAAGGTCATCGACGTCACGGGCACACAAATCACCGCAGCAAGAGGCACCACCATCAGAAAACGAGATTCACAACGTTTCAAAGTCATCGCCAATCCTACGACAAAACGATACAGAGCAGCAAGATACCCGCTGAACCTCCACGATGACCACGACGATACCTTCAGCTACGAC
>NW_021163547.1:0-39013 GCF_004324835.1 Dendronephthya gigantea | reverse complement strand
AATTCGTCATCCAATTTTAGAACTGCTGAGTCTAGTCTTTCTCGGAATTCAGCGCTTGCTAAACAAATAGATGGTTTAAAAACAGAAAACAAGCCATCAGAAACGAATTATTCTCAGTAACTAGCACATTTTAGTAAGATCATCTCAGAACTGACAAAAGTAGTCCCTAGACTTTTACTGAGTTCAATCGTACTCGCTTTCATTGATAATGTTCGCTACTTGAAAATTAAGTTGGACAACATGGCGGGCGGTCAGCTTGAACGTAGCTCTGATATAAACAGAGGTAATATTCGTAATGACTGCGATTTTGATAAGATAAATGTATACATCACATCCAAACGAGTTATTTATGATGGAGAGCGAATCAAATGGTGCGACGACTACGAATCCTTGCAAGAATTCGTTGATACGGTTTTTGTGAACAAGGGAAATGGCGGCCTTCTGGAGGCAATGCAAAAAGGTTCGACGCCTCTACTTCAGACCTCGTGGTGATATGGTACCCGGGGAAACTAAATACCCTAACCTTGAAAGGAACCCAGGGTATATTGGCCAGAAAATATTTAATCGATCAAAATGTTTCTCCTCAAAGTGTATATGAAGACCATACAAAGTTGCACGAAACGCGCTGTGGTCGAGTCGACGACAATACAGATAACGTTATGCTTCAGATCGAAATAATTAAAAGTAGACTCGATGCAATGCATTCATTACAAGATTCCCTTCAAGAGGAATCCCTGTCCTTTACAGTATCGCATTTAAGTAACGAAATGAAGCTATTACAACTTGATTTCGAGGAAGAAAAGCTGAAAAATGCGAAATTAGAGCTTGAAATCAAACACCTTCGCGAAGAAATTTGCATAATCAAATCTCTATACAATGCCACGACACGCTCCACTGAACTTACTATCAAAGCATGGACATGACAGTATTGAAAACACACCTAATACTGTTGATTTAACAAATGAATCACGTAATGATACAGAAGCCGGAATTGGTTGGTAGATCAGACTGATAAACAAATTCATGATTACCGTACTAAGCAGTACACTAAATATCATTCAGAATCTGAGGAGCAAACCCAATACGAACAGACAATTAATATAGAAACAGAGAATGACGAAGCTGGAGTGACGATGGTAGAAGATATTGATAAACAAATTAACGACTATCGAAGCAAGCAGCAAAATAAATATCACCTGCTAACTAAGGACCAACAGCAACCTAAGCAGATCGCCACTACAGGCCCACCACAGAGAACTACAGAGATGAAGAATGGCGGATATGATTTCCCTTTAAAAGCCAACACTTTCTGCCCATTCCTGAAACGTCGCGGTCGGTGTCTAAAAGGTAATCGTTGTGATTTCAAGCACCCTAAAAAAGTTCAAACTCGTAAACACAATATGCCCTTTTCACCAAAAAGAGGATTCTACACGAAGAAGAACACCAATCAAATACATGATGGTCATTTTTTACCCGACGACCGACCCCAAAAGAGAGCTCGGAAACCATGGAAACAAAATTTAACACGTTTATGGCCGCACCAACCGAGATACGATCTCTCCCTACAACCACCAATGGGAACTCTTGTCTAAACTCCCAGAACGCATCTGATTGTCATGATAAAATTATTAGCAAGATTCCTGTCCGAATTACTACCCGATGTAATACAAGAAATACTTCGAATGCCGACAATTCAAGAAATACTTCAAATTTGGTTAAAATACGCACGATCGAGAACTTTAAACCAATCGTAATTTACCTAATATTTTGAGTCTAAATGCTCGATCAATTTTGAAGAAAACTGATGAACTTTCGCATGTTATCGACAATAGAAAAACTGACATTGTGATGATTTCAGAAACGTGGTTATCCAATGACGTACCAGATGAAGCTGTGCACCTTCCTGGATTACCACAATTCAATTACTTAGGAATGATAGAGAATATGGTAGAGGTGGCGGCGTAGCCTTTTTTATTAAAGACTCTATCCCAACAAAAGTTCGATATGATCTTTCTAGCGTGGATCATGAATGTTTATGGATCGTAATTCGCCCTAAATGGCTACCACGAACAATGTCAAAGATAGCATTAGCATGTGTATATCTTCCTCCATCGTTAAACTCCGATGAAATTGACAAATTCTACGACTATTTTTGTCATTGCTATGACACCCTAACTTCGGAAAGTCCAAATATAGCGATAATCGTCTCTGGGGACTTTAACCCAACAGGAAATGGCTTTCAAGAAAGAATAATCAAGAAGCAATGCCAATTAAAACAACTAGTTAAAGATCCTACACGAAGGAATGCAACACTAGACCTTGTATTTACCAACATACATCAATCTTATGAGAAGCCAACTGTTTTAGCCCCACTTGGAAATTCCGATCATTGCATGATTGAGTTGAAGTCTAAAGACTATACCCCAAAGGTAATCAAACTAGAAAAGTCACCTGTCGCCCAATCCAGGAGTCTAGTGTTCATCTGTTTCATGAACTCATAACTCGACAAAGTTGGTCTTCGGTGTACGACTCGTGCAGTGTAAATTCCAAAGTGGAAGCGTTTCTAAATATCACCAAATTGATTACAAAGTGTTTTCCCATCAAAACGTTCAAACGTCATGAAAACGATAAACCCTTCATATCAGGAAGAATCAAGAGCATGATAATCAAGAGAGACAAACTGTATCAGCAAGGAAGAATGGTAGAATCTAGAGAAATGAGAAATAAAATTATATCGGAGATCCGTAAAGAAAAAAGTAAATTGTACAACGAAAGGATCAAGCCTCTACGCGTTCATGAACCGAAAGCATGGTGGAAAAACGTTAAAAAGATAGTGGGCAAAAAGAAGCAAGAATTTAGTCTTACCGATCCGGAAAGTGCTGCACCATTAAACTCCAAAGAAACTGCCGAACATATCATAGTTAATAATGAGTGGACTTCGATTGGAAATCGCCCTCTACCTAATATACCAGTTGATAGTGTGTTATCCAACCTAAGGAATCTTAACGTAAATAAAGCAGCGGGTCCCCACGACCCTGATGTCAGAATAATCAAGTATTTCGCTGAGCACTTTGCTTGCCCATTAGCTCATATCTTCAACGAATCATTTAAAGAACGTGTTTTTCCTGATATTTGGAAAATATCAAACGTATGTGCTATTCCTAAAACCAAACCTTGTTGTTCTGCTGATGAATTGAGACCAGTTGCCTTAACGAGTGTTTTATCCAAAATTCAAGAATCTTACGTTAACAGTTGGATCATCGAGGATGTTGGAGAAAAGATAAGTCGATGCCAGTATGGTGGGCTCCCTGGGTCATCAACAATTTATGCATTGTTGTTATTGATACACAAATGGCATATGGCTATGGATAATACTAAAAAAGTTATTCGCATCATCTTCCTTGACTTTCGCAAGGCTTTTGATTTGATTGACCACAATAAACTGCTCGAGTCATTTCTCAATAATGGTGTTAGACCTGAACTAGTTGCTTGGCTTGCATCTTATCTCCAAGGAAGATCCCAAATAACAACGTTTCAGGGGGAACGATCAAGTTTAAAGCGAATCAATGGTGGAGTGCCACAGGGAACGAAATTAGGGCCAATATCCTTTATCCTGAAAATTAATGACCTCCCGATGAAATCCAAACCCATCACATCTGAGGAACAAGATGTAACAATGTTTATGGATGACACCACCTCGTATGAAGTGATTGATGTATCATCCCATACATCGGGAAGTCCAATTGGAATCTCACAGGAATGGGTGGATAAAGTAATCCAATTTACCAGAGACGAGATGATGGAGTTGAACGGAGGAAAGTGTAAGGAAATGATTATTGATTTTAGAAAGAATAAAACAGATATACCAGCGATTAACATTGGCGGTTGTCAAGTAGCTCGAGTACTCTCCTATAAATTGCTTGGATTGATGATGATCTGAAATGGAGGACCAACACAGAATATATTGTAAAAAAGGCAACCAAGCGATTACATTTTTTAAAAATTTTGAGGAGGTATGGAGCACCTATTGAGGATCTTTTGATGTTCTACTGTACAGTTATTCGATCTGTTCTGGAGTACGGTATGCAGATATGGAAAGGTGGAATTACAAAGATGCAAAGGGATAATATAGAGAGAGTTCAAAGAAGGGCTCTTAACATTATTTATCCGGAGCATACTGGTTATAAGGAATTAACTGTGAGTAAATTGGAAACCCTGGAAGAACGTAGAAATAAAGCATGTGTATTGTTGATTAAAGATTTGATTGACCCGAATCATCGGCTTCACGAATTGTTGCCAAAACAAGTGAAAAACGTTAGTGAAAAAGAAACGAGATTTAACAAAGATAAATTATATAATTACTTCTGTAGGACAGAACGTTGCAGACATAGTCCAATAGTCCCTATACTTATATAACTCATTTTTAGATAGGTAATTTTAGATGTACATAGTATAGTTTAAATTTTTATTGTAGAACGACAGAACGTCCAATAGTTCATGCTATAGACTTGTATAATTCATTTTTAGATAGATAATTTTAGATGTACATAGTATGGCTTAAATTTTATTGTAGAACGTTGTAATTTAGCTTAAGCTATTGAACGTTTTTATAAAGCCACTTATAATAATAATTAAAATTGCTATTTGTACAATATCGCTCTTTGAACGGTGATCCCGTAGTAGTCATGCACAGTAGTCATGCACAATGAAAAGTTTAACACAAATAGTCATGCACAATGAAACGTTTTGCAACAACTGGGCTACAAGGGGGCTCGTATGATAATACATACCTCTGCCTTCAAAACTTTTACTAATATTTGTTGGTAAAGAACCAGTGCGACTGACTTTCTCTGCCTCCTTCTGTCTGAAACTAAGAAATCAATTCAGGAGAACTTTACATCAAACTTCAAAAGTACTTTTTGTACGTCGAATATGGTATAGCTGTATGCCTATAAGACTATCCTCACTAACTCTCTGGACGAAGGCCCGAAAGGTCGAAACGTCGCGTAGTGCTTTTATTTATTTTAGACAGTTATACCACACTTGATGAAGGTTGTTTGAAGACGCTGCCACGCTGTTCCTTGGTTATATTGGAACATATTCTAGGCTAAAGTCCTTGGGAAGGTGGAACCTCTTGTTCATGCAGTTCGCAAGTTTGATTCATCAACAAAATAATGTCAGATATGGTTCAATATTTGTCTATATTTATATATTTGGTACGGGCTTAAGGACCGAAAGCTTTACAAAACTATATTCACGTGGTGTTTCCACATACAACTCACCTTTGTTCAAACATGGCTCTATCACAATCTTTACAAATGCGCACAGGAGTTCGACCGGAGTTTGACAGGACACGTTTGAACGGAAAGCATGCATCGCAAACCACTCTGCCACAGCGACGACAATGATGACGCCGAACAAACTGAAATGTTTTAAATATAACTATGAAGATCGTGCTCTGGTAGCAAGAGTCTTCAGTCAAGAATCAAACTGACAGTGTAGACCAAAATTTCACCGACTCACAAGAGGAGAATAATTATATAAAACAAGTGTTCACCACACGTGTAGCAACAATTAGAGACAGAAGTGTCCAAAAAAAGCGTGTCGGGTAAAGTAACTATTTACCATGTTAAAGGCGACTTCTTTGCATATCATACACCAATCTCGAAACCAGAGCCCGCGATCCATCGGGGGGAAGGAGTCGGGGGCTCTGGGATAATCCATATCAGAAGCAATTCTGATTGGTCGTTAATTTTGGTCAACAATTTTGACAATTGTTGCGAAATCTGTAAATACAAGATGGCCGCCGTATAAGAGTGTGCGAATGAGTTAAAGGTTTATTCCAGTTTCAAATTTGAATATCCTTTGTGTTTGCGTAGTAAATGGTAATTTTTAAAAGCCCACACTTCATAGAATTGGCAAATTATACTCAAATTTTAACACCGTGAATCGAAAATATCATCGTATGGAAGTTCTCGTCGTATAATGCCGTATATCCGAAGTCCGAACTCCTAAGTTGGTGCTGAATTAAAAAATGAATCGAGTCAGGTTTTAAAACTATGTCCCAGTATATAACATAGCATAAATACGTATAATGAATACATTACTTACACATTATTCATATACTATTGGCATTTTAGTTGTACACATATGTACACATAGAAGTTTTTTTAACAACAGCAGCAATTTCAATAAGAATTGCTCAATTATATAAAGGCAAAATTGACTAGTCAGTGAGAATACCATTACAAGAAGTAAGGAGTTTTTCAAGGAGTAAAATAAAATATTTGATGAAATCTGTAAGCAAACTAACTTTGAGAAATTGAATTGCTCAACATTCTTCGTAATGCTTCTATTGCCATAACTGTAAACATTATTCAATTTCCCTTACCCACAAGCTTAATATAACAGATGCAAGTAGGGTAATAAAGTATACCGGTATATCATTTCACACAAGATAATATATCAATTAACTTCTAATACTCTTCAACATTTCAAAAATTACATGGGCATGATTATTATCAAACAATGGCAATTTACACTGTACCTCTTCAAGCAATGTCAGTTCACTAGCATTATTAACAACAGTATCAATAAGTTCCAGGCTGAACCCAGTACAAATTCTGACACTACCAACACAACTTTTTCCATAACCATGCAAGAATTGTCTATAACTCAGTAAGTATCCCTTGAGCAAGCCCTTTTGTTCATCGGTAAGAGGAGTACATTTTTCTGCTTCCGGAACAGATGAGATTGCAGCACCAGAATGTATCCCAGAATCTGCAATCTCCATCATTTGAGCGACTGAGGAAATGACACAGTCATCACAGCAACATTTCTGTTGATGATAATCACAGCATGTGTGCTCTGCTCCATCTCGTTTTGGACTTACCACTCACAAGATCCTGTATAATTCGCTCCCGTTCATATTCTGGATAATTGGCATGAAACTGGGTGAACAATCTATTTATAGCAATATGACTAGTTTCTACTGGTTCATACTGCAAAGGACCCATTATCTTACTTGTAAATGAAAAACATTCACCAATAATCTTCAAAATGCCATAAAGTATAGTGAGAGGAAAGTTCAAACGTTTCGCTTTCAACTCCTCAATCAAA
This sequence comes from Dendronephthya gigantea, assembly GCF_004324835.1. NCBI lineage: Eukaryota > Metazoa > Cnidaria > Anthozoa > Malacalcyonacea > Nephtheidae > Dendronephthya > Dendronephthya gigantea. The sequence continues at coordinate 31,894 of NW_021163547.1, read as the reverse complement.
GGAAATAATATAGGTTCAAGCTTGTTATCTCCTCTGTCAGGCCTATGCAAAGAACTAAAGAAAATATTGGGGCGGTCAGGGCTTTGTTCAATGTGTACTGGATCAATTAATCCTAGGCTGCTTGCAATATCCTTTTTCATCTTTGAAGTTGCAGTGGCTGTCATAGCCAAAATTGGAATCTTTGGAAAAATACTTACCAGCATACCAATTTTTCCATATGAAGGTCTAAAATCCTTCCTATACAAATATAAAAAAAATTAAGAATCAGCCAAAAACTACACTTTGGTGGTATTCCATTAAATTTTGGTGTATAAGTTTTACACTTATATAGCTCACATAATACATAGTTGTTGGCACTACAATGCCAATGTATACTTTTCTATGAAGGGGTATTAAATGGCAATTTTCACGTTTGACTTTACATCAAACTGTAATCATTTTGAAACTGTTAAATTGTGGTATGTGGAATAAATATTGTTTACTAAATATGGCTTACCATTCTTCAACTAAATGAGCTTCATCAATAACAATAGCTTTTGGTATGCCTTCGATTTCAAAATGTTTTGGAAAATTTTTTTATCTTCCAACAAGGCTTCTGGATGGGCAAATATTATCTGGTTCGGACGAACTATCTGTTCATATGTTGATCTCACTGACAGTTGCATAATGCTCTCTGGAGTTCCTCCCCTGCTTGCTTTCAGAACAGTTACATTCATGTGCGTTTTCAGCTTCGTAATCTGATCGACCATTAAGGCATTCAGTGGCAAAATTACAATGACACTTGAAGTGGTATTTTCGCAACTTAAGTAAGCGTCAAAGACGAAGGGAAGAAGCTGATATATAAGGGACTTTCCATATCCAGTAGGCAAGACGCAAATTGTCTTTCCGTCCGACAACTACAGTCTTTACTGCCTCGTATTGACACTCTTTCAATTTGATATTTTCCTTTCCTAATCGTTCTAACGCTTCCTCCAACCCAGAATGAAACAAGTTTATACTTTCCAGTGACATTATAAACAAAATTCGGTTGAAAAATAGTAAAACTTTAGAAATAGCTATGCATACTGCGTTAGTATTGCGCAGACATGCGCAGTTTGGTCGACATACAGTTTTCTGTATGTCTGGACATGGATTATCCCAGAGCCCCCGACTCCTTCCCCCGATGGATCGCGGGCTCTGGTTTCGAGATTGATCATACACACACTAACACACACTATGCTTATAATCTGGTTCCCAGTCCTCCTCGGCAGGAATTTTCTCGGGGATCTTAAAAGTTCCAGGATGCTGCTTTTCACTTCGCAACGACCGCGTGGCCCTGCTAACGAATTATAGTGGACTGTAATTTGATTGATTAAGAACACATTAGCTACATCATTATATATTGCATTTGAGACTATACCGCTGACAAATGAGCGCTCAGGATATTGTTACATGTAGGCGGCGGTTTACTTATTTCAGGCAAAGAAAACAAAAGTTATGATAATAATATTTAGCTTAATCTGGAGTCCTGCTGACATTAATCTGACAAAATATTGTCTGAAAGTTATAGTAATAGTGTATCTATGAAATGAATATTGTGATGTTGCTACTAGTAGCTCAGTTGGAGGACTAGCAAAACAAAGGTCGCGGGTTCGATTGCCACAGTGGTCAAGCTAATTTTTCAGCTTACCAGGTTGGTGACTCAGAGTAGCAACCTCACATATACATTTCAAATATTGTCTGTATTTAATATCTTACCAATGCTAGCATTTCTCCGATGACCTTTGATAGGAGTGGACGTTTTTATATGGCGCGTGTCCATGTCCTCTGTGAAAAATAAGAATAAAATTAATAAAAGCAATGAAAGCAAAACGTGAGAAATGCGAATTCGCGTGACAGAATAAAAGCAAAACGGAAGAAATGAGAATTCTTGGTGGCCAGTCATGAAGAAGAGAATTAAATGTTAAAGCAACAATAAGGATACAATATTAAGTATTTTGATCGCATGATAATAAATTATTGTTTCAGAAATTTGGTTGTCCATATGACGTGTTACAGCCGTGAACTGCATGAAGACGGACTTGGTTTTAATTCTTGTTTATTCCTAAGGTTTGATAAAACGAATTGTGTCGGTATAAAATATGTCCATGCAGTTACCATAGTCAACTGAATGTTTAGATTCCTTTGAAAATAGCCTAAGCAACATGCAAATTAAGCCCACTAAGTCATGCAAACAGAGTCAAAAATACAAAAGCTATGGATGCATCGCCCACCTTGCTCGTAAGTCACCACATTAAATTTCAGCGCTTTTGTGGCGTAAACAACTAAGAGTTTATCAAAAGCTTCCACAGAGATCTCTTCTTTAAAAAGCTCGTCGTAATTCCCGTTTGTCTTCAATTCTGCCTGCAAATCTTCGAACACTTTTCCTGCCCATTCCACTTTCATATCTATCAAAAGCTGCTCCAACAACAACAACGGTTGAGACGTAAGCGTCTCGTACGGTGTTCGGTTGCACTCGGGAATACACAGAGCAGCTTTGGCGCCAAGTTGCTGCCGAAGTAGCTCGCGTTTTCTATCAGGATTTACCAAAGCGCCGAGGTCTGTAATCATAAAGTGGGTAATAAATACTGTGTTAGGAGTTGGTAATTGTTTCGCCAACAACCGTTCACAAATTTCCAAAGTCTTTTCAGGATCTTGTATTTTCTCCAGATACATGTAAACTTCTGTGACGTCAATCGGAGTTTTTGTCAGCAAGAATTTCAGGTAATCTTCGTGTATTTTCTAAAAGGCAAAATGAATGAATATTACGAGTGTTACGCAAGGCTTTATTGTGTTTGGATATATGCATGTAAAAATAGCTTTAAAGATACGAATATTAATAGCATGACAGGGATTAGTGATTAAGTTTTGCCACAAGATGCCTGAATAAATATAATTTCGGCCCATTCGCAATCATTAATCACATTTCCTTTCATGCATGACATTTCGTGGGATTGAATAAAGTAGTAAGGTGAAAATATCAATCATCCTGTCACCCTTTTAAGTATTGATCGATAGAGCTAAAGACCAACTCGACTAGTGCGACAACGCCTTATACAAACAATATATGAGAGCTGGAACGAGCTTCTAACGCCAACCCACATTTCTAACTAACAACGCTGATTGGTTGGATCAGGATCAGCCCACTCTGGTTGATGACGTGTGCAGATGTCCCTAAACCGTTACTATAAAAGGGCGTGCACAACACCCCAACCTTCAGTGGACTAGCAGAGTGGACACAAGAACGTCAGACTGAACCCCGAAACGAAGTGGACCAATAGAGTGGACTAGCTTAGTAAAAAGCATATGAAACGTTAGGAAGCTCAATCTTACAGGACCAACGACCGAAGACAAGAACGCAAAACGACGAAGATCAGAAGATCAAGTGAAGAGCAGAGAATCCAGAAAAGAAACTGAACATTAATGAACATTATAGTTAATCCATTGTAAAGATCTCCTACCTCGCGTAGAAATAAATAAAAGACAGATAACAACTAGTTGCGACAACGACATGCGACTGTTGATCCAGATCCGCACGTTCTGACAGGATGATTGATATTTTCACCTTACTACTTTATTCAGTCCCACGAAATGTCATGCATGAAAGGAAATGTGATTAATGATTGCGAATGGGCCGAAATTATATTTACTCAGGCATCTTGTGGCAAAACTTAATCACTAATCCCTGTCATGCTATTTTTACATGCATATATCCAAACACAATAAAGCCTTGCGTAACACGAGGAAAAGAATGTGTGAGGGAATGAATGCATGATGAATTATTGAATGAAGGAATGAAACCTGTGAGAAACAAATATTTATGGAATATTTTTACAGAGTTGCAATCAATTTGTATAGACTTTTGTTGTTCTTTTCTTAATGTAAGCAAAATAAAACGCGATTCCTCTTTACATTTTTGAAGAAAAGCATGTCTGCGTGTATTGTTTATTGGCGAATAGCGCCTGAGGCGGATATGTTTTGTGTATGGTTTTCTCGAATCGGTTGTGTCATAGCTTTCTGTGCGAGTTCTAGGGACTCGACTTTAATCTTTCAAATACAACAAGATGATGATGCCTGGGAAAGATTGCTGACCTCCCGTAAGTTGGATGGATAACCATAAACATCGATCCATTCTTGAACCAAATCAAATCTCTCGCGATCTTGCAAGGCTTGTAAGACGATCTCAGGATTACGAACACTCTGATCAACGACATCTTTCCACGATTCATGATGAACGTTTACTCTGTCGGATTCATAACTGGGTTGGCAATGTTTAATCTTGAAAACATAATTAGAAAGTAAAAATGAATATAATTTGTGACCTTCCACGGGAAAACGTACGTTAACGATATTTCGTTGAAACGGCAAAACGAACGGATAACGAACGGGTAGTGAACGATCTGTAATAACCTTTCAACGAACCCAAAAAACGTTTTGACGAATTCAGCTAAAAATGTGAACGTTTAAAGTCGAGAATACGAACGGATAAATAAACGTTCAATCTGAAGCCGTTTGAACGATTTATGTTTATGAACGGTTTTAACGAATTAGTCTGAACGCCTGTTGCGCGTATGATTGACGCAAGATATTATTGACTAATTAAAAGAATAGGAAATATTTTCAAACACCTAACATGTGTTGGCGCAAGTATGCGTGAATAGGCTTCTTTCGTCGCTAATTGAAAAGCTTGTTGAAAGAATTTCGTTTGATTGGGATATATCTGCTTGGCTAAGTGTATAATTTGACTAGCATCGCGGACGTTTTTGGTAAGACACAAATAACTGGCATTCAATGAAATGGTTCGGTGTTCTTTTCCATGTTGAAACAAATTTTGCACGATATAAATTACACTCAGATTACCGTGGTGCGATTTTTTCGTAAATAATTTTGAAATCACTCCGTCTTTTTCGCCCATCATATCGTCAATGACATATAAATTGCGTGTTTCCTGATTAATACTATCTAGTATATCGTCAGGTATGCCTTGTATAAATTTTATTCTAGGCACTATATTGTGAATTTCTCCAAATGTTTCCTGATATTCAGAATAAAAATACACAATGTTTTCTGGAGGTTTGTAGGTTTGTCTATCATGACATCAGCATAACTCAAAAGTTTTTTCACAAACGTAGTTTTGCCCGACTTTGTACTACCAGAGACCAAGAGACCGAATGGATGTGTTAACTGTATAGAATACATGTTGAAAATGAGGTCTGAAATACTTTCCCAAACTATTTAAACTATTTTGACCGCTTTTTAGTGCTACTAATCAGTTTATAAAAATCATTCAGAACTGTTTCTAAATCCAGTGGTGTAAGTAGTGATACCCCCCACTTCAGGGACGGAAGTAATTAGTATGCAAAGGCATGTTGAAAGTAATTAGTATGCAAAGGCCTGGTGCATCATTATGTATTCATGACGTGCCTTGCTCCTTTAAGACCTTAACCCTAATTAATTATTCAACCCGATTCGCATCCGACAATCACCCGAAGATTATGTCACTGATTATGTATTCATAACAACTTGGAGTTAATTTATTCCAGTCGCAAACAACTAGAGTTTTGTAGATATTTATCACTTTTAAATACAAAATGCTAGGATGGCCGAGTTGGTAAAGGCGTTAGACTTAAGATCTAATGTGCGTTGCACTTCGTGGGTTCGATTCCTACTCCTAGCACTATGCTTTTTTGTATGTTTGCAGTCATTAAATTTTGGTAGAATTATAGTTTAATCGATATTAATTTTTAAGCAAGCGATATCATTACAATAACTGTACCTTGTTTAAGACGAATTCACTTGGTCAGCTTCTGACGCAATACAATCGCGGTTGCCATCCAAGTTGCCAGTTTTACTTTGTGAAATTTTATTATCCCTTTCGACCGATTTTCTCAAAGCGACAAGGTTTTAGACGGGAATTTCATATCGCACATGGTATAGGACAATGGCAAAGGTCATTAAGGCCGGCAAGTTAATTCCAGCGGCATTTGTCGGCAGGGTAATGAGAAAGGTCATTAAAGCGGACAAGTTCTGGCGGTACATTTTGAAAGGTCATTAAAGCGGACAAGTTCTGGCGGTACATTTTGGCGGGAAAGTTCAGGCAGACGATCGCATTGCAAGCATGGGAAATTTAGCCTGGTGTCTCTTTATTCCTTAACTGTTTTCAGTGCGAGCAATAGCATTTATCTTCTGTTGGCAAATATTGCAGTCGTTGTGCGATTTTCTTTGACAAATTTAGTGAAACATTTGAAAGATGTCTCAATCTGTAAGTAAAAATGTTTTCTTTCGTTTTTGTTTGTGTTTTTTTTTATCATTTTTTATTATTTATTCATTCTTTTTTTTTTTTTAAAAATTGTAGATCCTTGACATGATTCGTGAGTGCGAGACCGAAGCTGCTCTTGGTATATTTCAAGAAGCGTTCGATCTCACTGACAAGGAAAAAGAAGCCGTTTTGCAACAGCGTATATCTATTTGGACACATAGTGGGGCTATTGAACTTAGTCTGATCGACAACTGGTCCGATTCTCAGCGACTACGTTTTGCAAGCGATTGGGTCGACGATATTCAACAAAGAATAGTTTCTTGGAGGAACGCCATGGCCGAAGATACTCACCGCGAGATGACCGAGGCGCCAGATGGAGTTGACCCCGATATGTTGGCAAACTGGACTGACGAACAACGTCGTCTGTTTAACGAAGACTGGGTCAATGACGAGGGACTGTACGAGGAACTCGAACGAGTCGATATTTCTGACCATGAAGTAGGCGAAGAAGCCAATAACCAAGTGGGTGAAGGCAGCAAACGAAAGCAAGTCAGCGATGAAGTACCCTCGAAACGGCAAAGATCAGAGGAGTATTTCACTATCAAATCAGTGAAACAAGTCAACGTGCGCAAGTTCAATACGAGAGGTACTGACTAAATTCTTTAAAGAGTATCTATTTTGAAGTCATTCGTTCAATTTAATTAATGCTTGCATGAAGTGTATTTAATTATTTTTAAACAGTGCTTTTAGGTACTTATTTCTTTGTAGTATGTATGACATGTATCACGCTTTTAGGTATGGACTATACCGTAAAATTTAATCCCTTGAACGTTCACGGGATATCAAATGTCATGTCGACGTTGAACCGTGCATTTCGACAGTTATTTGATCGACTCACGACTGATATGGCACCCCACGACCAGGTTCGCTTGATTCTAAATTCGCACCAGTTGGATCGACCCATTTCCTACCATTTATACAACAGGATCGTCTGACCCCAGAACGTTTCCTAGCTGCAGTCGAACGCGTCGTGCAATCCAATGACCAATTTACCTTGGATGACTCTGTCAACGTTAACTTGGTCCATGTGGAAATGCCCAACGGTAGAGGTAGAAAACGACGTGATGTTGTAATCTTGAAAGTTTCCTAAGAAAAAAGGAATGCATCATTCAAATTAGGAACAAAGATGAACTCTGTTGTGCGCGCGCGATTGTGGTAGCCAAGGCAAAACTCGACAAAGACCCGCATATGAGGCTATCCGAAACCAAACCGACCCATGCAATCCCGCATTGCCCGCGAACTTCACGAGTCTGCCGGTGTTCCTCTGGGATCCTGTGGTATCGCGGAAATCAAGAAGTTCCAAGCCGCTCTCACTGGTTATCAAATCAACGTGATATCCAAGGAACATTTAAATGCCCTCGTCTATTCTGGCCCTGAAGCTGAAAAGCACCTATACTTGTACCATCATGACGACCATTACGACGTGATCACCAGTATGCCTGCCTTCCTCGCTCGTAAACAGTATTGCCATAAATGCAAGAAAGGCTACGATAAAGTCACAGATCATCCGTGTGGCAATCTGTGCAAATTGTGTCACACGCAGAATTGTTCCGTCGTCGAGTGGAAATTTTGCAAAGACTGCAACAGGTTCTTTAAGAGCGAAGCGTGCTTCAACCGCCATAAAGATGACACAGGTCCTGTCAAATCCCTGTGCCATGCTTTGATTGAATGCAAAGAATGTCAACGCGTGGTTACTCGTGCCAGTCTTCGTGATCATCATTGTGGTTTAGTTCGATCTCCACTTGTATGAAGTACGTCAAACCAGAGAACCACAAATGTTATCTTCAACCTGTGAAGGAGAAGAAGAAAAAACGAACAGCCGAGGAAAATCAACGGAATGAGCTGCTGGACAATGACGTAGCTGTGGAAAACGACGTTGAAGGGACCCAAACTTGATGTTCTTCGACTTTGAATGTACTCAGGATGACGGCGAACACATCCCAAATCTTTGCGTGGTCCAGAACGAAAGCGGTGACGAAGTCGTGTTTTCTGGTCCTGATACGAAGAAAGAGTTCTGCGAGTGGATTTTTCAACACCAAAATACTAACACTACGTTTATCGCACATAATTTCCAGGCTTATGACGGATATTTCATTCTCCAACACCTCTACACGAATGCCATCACCCGAGAACATTACACGTGGCGCAAAAATCCTTTCGTTGCTTGTTCCTGAAATGAACATAAAGTTTATAGACTCTCTCTGCTTCATTCCTATGAGACTCGCTGATTTTCGAAAACGTTTGGACTGACAGAGCTGCAGAAAGGATACTTCCCTCATTTGTTTAACCGTGCTGAAAACCAGGACTATGTTGGACCGTTGCCAAGGCAAAGTTCTATGATCCTGATGGCATGTCATCTAATGATCGCGAGAAGTTCTTTACCTGGTACAACGATCAAGTCGAGCGTCAATACGAGTTCGACTTTCAAGCCGAAATCCTTCGCTACTGTCGGTCGGATGTGGACATCTTACGTCGTTGTTGTCTTGAGTTTCGCAACTCTTCCGCCAAGTCACAGACGTTGATCCCTTCGCCTCCTGTCTGACGATCGCTTCAGCCTGTAACCTGGTTTTCCGGAAGATGTTCTTGCAAGAGAACACTATCGCCATCATTCCGCCTTGTGGGTACAAGCCCGAGCAGAAGCAATCAGTAATCGCCTTAAAGATGCTAACCTGGATTGCTGAACGCGATAACGTCTTAATTCGCCACGCCCGAAACAACGGAGAACAGCGGATTGGTAAGTACCTCGTCGATGGATTCAACGTTGAGACGAACACTGTTTGGGAGATCCAAGGATGTCTGTGGCATGGATGCGAAAGGTGTTATACCAGACACCTTGAATCCCGTGACCCATATGACAATGCAAGATCTTAGGCAGCGAACCTTGGAGAAAATACAGTTCCTAAAGGAAAACGGATACAATGTCGTAGAGATTTGGACCTGTGACATTGAGCGCCAGCTAGCCACCGAAGCCGAGATGAGGGATTTCTTCGGAAATTGGAAGTATCTGAGCCTTTGGAACCACGACAAGCTTTCTTTGTGGTCGCACAAATGCCACACGTCTTTACTTTGACGTCAAACCAGAAGAAAGATCCGTTACGTTGATTTTGCAGTCTCTACCCTGGTATGTGTCTGTTAAAAAACTTTATTTAAACTCAAGGGTGCTTATCACTAACCTTGTTAAGCAATTTTCTTTTTTAGGTGCAACAAGTACGGAGAATATCCACTTGGCCATCCTCATATCATCACCGAGAACTTTGCACCAATCAACCAGTACTTTGGTTTGGTGAAATGTTCCGTTCTCCCTCCTCGTGCCCTATATCATCCCGTGCTGCCTTACCGCACTCAAGTAAGCTCATGTTCCCACTGTGTCGTACCTGTGCCGACACCCTGCAACAGAACCTTGCCACCACAACGACGCTGAGCGCACACTTCACGGAACATGGGTGACACTTGAGCTCGGGAAAGCACTGGAAAAAGGCTATAGATTGGTAAAAATCAACGAAGTGTGGCATTTCCAAGAGCACACCGATGGGCTCTTTAAAGATTACATTGACACATTTCTTAAAATTAAGCAAGAGGTAAGACTTAACTGATGTTTACCGTTTTGAAGTTCCAATGCCTTATTATTCTTTTCTCTTTTCCTGGCGAGTGGATTTCCAGCAGACTGCAATACAGAGGAAAGGAAAGCTCAGTATATTGCCGACTACGCGGAAAAGGAAGGCATTCAGCTGAATTCAAGAAAAATTGTGAAGAATCCCGGTCTGAGGGCGTTAGCAAAGCTCATGTTGAACTCTTTTTAGGGTAGGCGTATTCGCATACAAGTCGACTAATAGTACGTGTTTCTTCTAGGGAAATGTAGTAAATGTTTGTATGTTGAAAACGTATCGTCTCTTATTATAGGAAAATTTGCGCAACGACCCAACATGACCAAGGTCAAAATCATTTCTGATCCAGCCGAATACTTTGACCTCCTCTCCAGCGACCAAATTAACGTAACCGATGCAAACTTCATCAATAATGACCTCATCGAAGTCCATTTTGAGAACGTAGAGGAATTCGTAGAGGCCGACGGAAAGACAAATGTAGTCATTGCTGCCTTCACCACAGCCCACGCCCGTCTGAAGCTTTATGGTGTCCTGGAGCAGTTAGGTCGGCGTGTCTTGTATTTCGACACAGACTCGGTGATCTACGTGTCCAAAGACGGCGAGTGGGAACCACCCACAGGATCTTACCTTGGCGAGCTTACTGATGAGCTGGATGGATCTCACATTACCACCTTTGTGTCAGGAGGTCCTAAGAACTACGCCTATCAAACAAATACGGGTGAGACCGTATGCAAGGTTCGAGGAATCACCCTGAACTACAGGACCCAACAACACGTCAATTTTGATGTTATTTCCGAGATGGTGAGAGGCGTGGGACCTCGTAATATAACCGTCGACATCCCATACAAAATTGTAAGAAATAAGACGGGGAAAGAAATAATCACCAGGAGCGAGAAAAAGGACTACAGGATTGTATATAACAAACGTGTTATTGTAAATAATTTTGATACTTTACCTTATGGTTTTTAACTTTGCGTATTTTTAATTTTGTATGTAAATAGGAAAATTGGAATTATATCGATCTTAACATCACTTGAGATAATTTGTGATTCTGGGGTGAGAGCCACTGATGGGTAATCAGTCACAGTTTCGGGCCATGAGGCCACAAAAAAGGCCCGCTAAGGCCCTGCGGGCCATATTCGCACAATAACAGATATGAAACAAGGCCACAAGGCCGTATGAAAGGCCCTGCGGGCCATTTTATTAAAATATAGAAGTTTTCAACCTCGTACCCAGGGTCCCGCGTTTAAAGTTCTGGTGACGCGAGGGGACCCTGGCAAACTCCGATGCCGTGACGTCATGAATCTTGGAGATTACGTAATTTGTAACTTTTTGATCCGGGGGGTGATGGCTCTGTGCAGAACACTGGTGCAGAATGCAGAAGCAAACTTCGCGAAGACAAATAAATACATAACACAAATAAAAGATATATAGACACAAAGATCGTTCTTACAAGATTCTTTTTACAAGATTCTTTTTACTTTGGTTTCCCTACTGGCAGCAGCAGTCTACATATTTTTGCAATCTTGTTTATCGAAGATGTATGAAAATTGACATGAAAAGATGAAAGATGAATCACATCACAGTCACATTTTATACAATTCAAAGATTGGCTACTTGTGTAGGTTGTGGTTATGATAGATCTCTAAAGTCCAATCAGTATCGATAGGAATCGTTTGGTACATCAACTATAGCCTAATGGACTCATTATTGGATAAAAAAGACAACAACTTTAAGAACGTGACAGTGACTGGCAAGGCTATGAATTCAGTGTATATAAAATTGTATGTATATTTTATTATTAAAATACAGTTAAACTTTTAAGTTGATTTTGTTTGTCCTTATTTTTTATCATTGATGCTAAAGTTTGAAAACACCACTTCTAAAGCACATGTATATGTTATATGATATAGTGGATTTTTTTAAAAGACATGTAGAAATTTTAAATATATAATTCATGATATAAAAATATATAATTATGATGTACAATAATCAGCAAAATTCTTACATAGTTACTTGTACTTATAGGGTTGTCAACAAATAAACTGTCCTTCAATTGCAGACTTGTTCTGCGATTGTTTCAAAATGCTTTCCCAGTGGAGGTCTATATGTATGTTCATTGTAGTTAAAAACTTAAGTTCTATTATAGATATAGTACAATCTACAGACATCCATGCTTTGGCATTCAGCAGTTGATCAATGCAGCTTGGTACAATATAAAGTCAGTTTTCATTCCAAATATTTTGTAATTGCAGATTCTAGGCTAGGACCTTTTCCCACTTTATGTTGGACAAGTTCAGAAATGAGGAACAAATTATATTTGTTGTAATAGCCTTAAAATATGTCAGCAATTTAATATTCAATATGATCAACCCAGATCAAACTGTGCACACACAAACTTGCACAAAACTACAAGAGGAATAGGTTTCAGAGCACATTTGTCTTATACTGTACATACTAGGAATAGATCACTAGAAAACAGAAACTATATATATTCATACAATATTATTGTTACATGTGAATAAAGTATTTTGTTGAATCTTTTCAGACTCAAAAACTCTTCAAATTCGTCAAACGGCATATTTTAAATCCCGTATCCCGTCATTAAAATATTTCATATATCGAATCCCGAGGCACAAATTACGAAAATCCCGCATCCCGCAAGAAATTTTATTCCCGAATCTCGCATCCTATTTTTTAAATATCCCGCTTCCCGATCGAAAAATGACCTAATTCCCGCATCCCGAAAAACCTATTGTGGACCCTCAAGTCGGACAGAAAAAATGAGAAATTCGAAAAAAGAACTTCAAAAACACGATGTTTCCACTTTCCTTTCCAAATGTTTAAAATTTTTATACATTTTGGTAGAAAACGCTGTCCTAAAATACTGCAGGGTCAGTATCGAAATTTGCCACTACTTGGTGTAAATATCGATATTTTCTCCAAATCGTAAATATCGATGAGTATGGATACTTGGTATCGAAGGGCGGGCGACGAGCTATTATTGACCGAAATTTATTGACTTCAAGTTCCCCGAATTATGAAAGTTTTGTTGAATATGAGGAGATCGGCCGATCGGGGATTTCTCTACACACTTGCAAATAAATGACCGAAACATAGAGCTGCTGTTGCCATTCTTGGCATTGGGGCTGACGGCTGACGAGTGACGATAAACTATGACGATGTTTGTGTCGTAGAATCATAGGCGGCCCAATATTTTGGTATTTTTGAGTGCATTCTCATCCATTAGGCGAAATGAGTTATAACTCGCCCCACTCCATCGAATTTGACCGTGCGCCGCAAGCTCTTGATTAGCGATGTTTGTATATATTGTATATTTACATAAGGTTGGCAACTATCATGACAGTTACGAGCATACGCGTTTAGGAAATTAAAAAATACGTCGAAACACAAAACGTGTCCGAAAGAAAGGTCACATTACTAAAATATACGATAATTTCTCTACATGACTACATAATTGCTTTTCGCTAAAGACTGAATGAATCCCGAAAAAAATCCGTGAACTTTTCAAGTTTTTTTCAAAAAATTTTCTGTCTCTATGCGGGATGCATCATATTGGTGCATACGCGATTTTATTTAAAAAAACTCTTGGCTTCAATTGGTTAAAAAAATGAAATGTTTATGACGTTTTCAGAGGTGAAAATGCATTTTCCGGGGGGATGAGGAGAAAGGCAGCGAAAATACAAAACAAAACAATACCGTAAACTCTTGTATACTGCGAAAAATATTTAGTTAATTGCTCCATATAAATTTTAAAAAGACTGAAAAATGACTGAAGGCTAGCAGCAAATGTGATGTAGGAGAAATATCTCGCGTATTCGGCCCTTTCGTGGCCAAATTTCAAGAGGTAAGAAGCATACGTTTTTACTTGTATTTTAATTTTACATTGAAAAAGTGAAGTGCAAAGACTTAGGCTATACACACAAGCGCAACTGTAGCTACAAAATAGTTTTTGCTTTTGCAGCCATTTTAAACATATTTTTGCCCACATACTATTATAATTATACACTTGAATTATCGATGCAATTGTAAACGAGTTTTCCTAATTTTTTATTCAAAATTTGTAAATCTTGTTTCAAATAAAGGCCAGACCGGCAAATGAAGTCAAAGTAATATTACAAAATATAGATAATGGAACAAGCCAGCACTTGTGTTAGTTGTGGATTTTGTAAAGACGTGGAGCATTTTATTTGGTAAGTATAACATGAATCATATGAAAAACTATATATTTCCTGAAATTGGCAAAAGTGTTGTCCGTCAAATTAATCTGCCGTGTTCAGCATAGGCCTTTTTTTAAAATACGTCTACACCGGCAAAAATACGGCTCGTTTCACAAGTTATTAAAAATCAAGTTGGCTCAACACGAATGTAAATCATGACGCGACACGGAAAATAATCAAAATATATTACTTATACCGTTATACGCGTACCTGCACTATCCAGACTCCAGTTTCAAATATATTAGATGATGTTCACTTGCATAGCCATAGTATTGTGATCGACGTGGCTACTCGGCAAAAGCCATCCTTGCGTGGACGTTGTAGTAATCCACTGATATTTTCCTATATATTAACGCGAAGTACGCCTTGCTTGTAGCTACCAATCAACCGTTTGTCGTGATTCGAATACAAAAAACACGAGGGCGACTAAAGAAAAACCAGATCGAAAAGAATCCAACTCGACGGTTCCACAGTTTTGATGCCACTGAAAAATACAAAAAAATGTTATCTGGCTATGTGTTTCTGCAACGAAAACTTAGATCAACCTTTTAAAAATTGCACTAAAGCAACTTTAAGGTTAAAACTTTTAATCTGTTTTGTCAAGTGCAAATAAAATATGCATAAAAAACAAATGCATAAATCAAGCTAAAAAACACAATTAACTTATCTTGCCTCTTGGTAAATTATATTCCGACAATCCTTGCAGACGTTTTGGCCAAAGAAACAAAAGTTTTTGACACCATATGCGACTAAAAGGCCACATCAAGACGACGGCTACATGTTTTGCTGCGACTCAATTCAAAAAAAGAATGCAGCTCACGAATGATCAGCCTCTCATTGAAGATGTGCGCGCGCATCGATAGCTACTTCCGGACTATTAAAGTGGGACAAATCTGTTTCGAACATCAGCGAAAGAACAAACCCCGGCGTCAATTAGTGAAATTTCATTAGGTATATGATTTCCAATTCCACTGGCTAAACCTAACACTGAATACCCATAACTTACAGAATGTAGACTTCGGGCAATTTTAGTTGAGAAATTTGAGGTTAATTTGAAATTTAAACCATTTACTTTACATTTGTGTAATGATATATTTAGATTTCACACGACGCAGTTTCATCATGGAAGATAATTCCATACGTTTAACTGATGAACAGACAGTAGAGGCTACATTAAACCTCTTTTTGTTTAGGATGACATCAAATTATGAGTTTCATAAAGACGGGCTTATATCAGCAGAAAATATATTAAGTTCCGCAGTAAATGATCACCAGAGTTTGAGCGCGAACTCTTTGGGACGGATTATTCGAGACGTCTGGGGGGAAAAGGTGAAGAAAATCCGCCCTGTTTATGGGGGCACAGCATCATATAAACACTTAGGAGAGCGTGCAGTCAACGGATTGCATAAGAATGATTCACCTATCAGAAATTTCTCCGACCAAAATTTGGAAAACATCCGCCTTATTTGTTCATACCACGGTTGGAACATGGATTTGTCCTTCATCGCTGAACAATCAATTGCAATAGCGCCGAATAGAAATCCTCAATGGTGTAAGACACTTTCTGTTGAAGGACACCGCCTTACTTCCCAAATCAACATCAAACTGGTTCCAAAACCTGTCCTCAACATTAATACATATGGTAAAGAGGTATCCTTCGACGAAGTCAGAGGAAAGGCTGATTCAGAACTTTCGTTGCGTACAATAGACGAGGCTATTTGTGTGCTCTCATGCATTTGCTATGCCGTGTGTTGGTCAAAACATTTCAAGCGAAGATGAAAAACAGTTCCTAAAATTGGAAGTAGGAGGTTCAAAACTGGTCGCAGTTACATCTGACGACTCAAATAACCAGCAAAACTTAATTTCAACATCCTGCTTGCTGATGCGACTCAGGACAAAATCTTGTAAGAACTGCTTATACACAGAGAAACTTTTTCGAACCAGATCAAGTAAACGAAAAGCTTCATCAATTTCAGCAGACCATGCCCCACCACAAAAGTGCAACTTGCGATTCTTGGATGAAAAGGGTCTTCTAAAGAAGGTTGCTGAACAAAATAAACAATTGAAAAGCAGCTTGAAGAGGGAGACAAGAATAAAAGAAGCAGAGCTGATCGAGCTCGTTGACGAGGACAACCAGGACCTGATGGAGATCGTTCGATCCACGAAAATAAACGATATACCACCTAATCTTAAAACTCTGTGGGAACAACAAATGAAACAGCTTTCAATGAAATCGCCAACTGGGTATAGATGGGACCCGAGGTATTCTAATAGTTTTTAATTTAGAAATACGCCAGGCAATGCAGTCATTGTAAATATAATGCACTACCATCATCTTCATCAGGTTTATTTGGTCAGTTTCATCGTATTGTGCCATAAATGAAATGATTAGAAAGCCGAAAACCGTATAGTCGTAAAAATATGATAGTGTAACTGAAAAATCAATTTCTTTTATTTTCAAGGATAATACGTTTTGTCTTGGATATTTACTGCAAAACTCCAAGGGCTTTGGATGCAATGCGCGAGTTTCTCGTTCTTCCGAGTAATCGTCTCATTAGGTTTGTGCAAATAATGACTAATTTTTGATACATTCGTTACAAATTGCTGCAGTAGCCCGGATTAATAAATGTTATAAACCTAAAATTGAAAACATACAGGTATTACAAAAATGCAGTAAATCAAGACGAAGGTTGGAACGACGAGATGATTTCATGGTGCAAGAAAGAAGCAGAGCGGCAAAATTTGAAGCCGGCGGATTATTGGGGTGGTCTTATTATGGATGAGATGAAAATTCAGGTATATATTTAGAGGATAGTTACGTCTTCCGGCAAACATATTTTCAAAATTAACGCTCAGAGATGCAGTATTTGTTAATTATAACATCATTTTTGGTATTAGGAGGATCTACAGATGACTGTAAAAGGTGGAAAACATCAGTTGACTGGAGTGGTATCGTTAGGAAATTTCTACAACAGTATGAAAAAAATTGAATCACGTAGGTTGATAAGAAAGTTATCATATGGTTCAGTCATTATACAATGTGTCCATGCTCAATTTTGATCGTATGATAAATATTTTTTCTTTAGAAGACGATTCAAAAATATCATTGGCTACACACCTACTACAGTTTGTCTTTTTGAGCGACTGTGGGTTTAGATTTCCAATTGCCCATTTTCCCACAGCCCAATGCCCATCTTCAGTTTTATATTTAAAGTTTTGGGAAGGCGTATTACAGATGAGAAGAGCAGGATTTGTGTATGCTATTTTTTGAACCTGTTTAGGTTAGTGTAGTCGTTCAATGAAATGCCGAATTTGTCAAATTTTTACAAACTTACATTTTCCCCTATCTTCTTTAGAATATATTTTTCTATATGTGATGGGGGTGATCCAAACCGTCAGTTCATCAAAATGCACTTTCCAAATTGTCACCCATGTGATCTGCATTTTGTTGGATATAACATGCTTACTGAAGATCCAATAATCTTTCAAATGGATTGTAAGGTAAAAGTAGTATACATTTTAAAATTAACCTAAATTATTCACACAATTTTACTTTCATTTCCTGTTACGATACACACAAACGAAGGTATGTATTTCATTGAGCTAAATACATATCTTATCAATGAACTATCCGAGTAACCCTCCGATAACCTATGCTTCTTATTTCTTCCAAACACTTCGGTATTTTACTCTGTTATCCCACCCATCAAAGGCCACATTCCTGGTCAATAGCTGGAGTGTTAACGCCGGATTTTACTTTCATACATAGCATAATTTCAAGAAACTAAGGAATAATGTCGAGAAGAGCAGTGAACGAGGAACCTCGCGATGTCTTGCCAAGGATGGCAAAAATATATTTTGGTCCCACTGGAAGCAAGCTTTTTCATGGGACCAAAATAGTAATTCTTGCCATTTGCATGAAAAACTTAAAGAGGACCATTTCATGCTGACACCAAACTCACGAATGCGAAACAACTTAGCTGAAGACGTACTGGATAATAAGATGTTACTCTTAATGAAGGTATATAGGACTTCAAGGAAAATCGTTAAAAACATTAATTTTCTTCATTGATAACTCACTCATAATATTTGATTGCATATAAGAAATGAGGTAACTTTTTCGTATGTATAGGCCTACCGAGACCACTTAGAGAAAAATGAAGGAGAAGAATCGAGTAAAAGACTAGACGAGACAATAAAGTTCCTTTCACATACTAGTGTCATAGTGGAACTTTTCAGTGACAAGCATGTCATTTACCACGTGCAAGACAGAAGAATCGTGAAAATGCAAGAGGCCCTTCAATATTTTCGTAACTGGAAATCAACTATTTCAACATCTAAGCAATTTTTGTCCGAAAAATTATGGTTTGACCTACAATCCATGATCCTTGGTTTTGTTTCTATGGTGAAATCAAAGCTTTCGCGTTATCCTGGATCCGTAGTAAAGCCTGCGATATATAACCAAGACGTCGTTGAGAATCATTTCTGCCAGTTGCGTGGGGCAAATGGGCAAAATGATAATCCTACCTATCAAATGATTCAATGTACTCAGAATTCCATAATCTTTGGTCAAACCACGTTAAGTAAAAAATGCAACACTGGATCCGCAAGAAATAATTCGTTTTCTGGCTTACCAAAGGAAAGCTTGTTTAGCAGAAATAAATGAACAATTATAAATACAAGTTTTTAAAAGGATACTGGAATAAAAATATACATTGTTTCATTGAGACAGTTATTAAATTATATGTAAGTCTCGTTTACCAAATTTTCATATTATACTAACTTAGTCAACTTAGTTTTCGAAATACATATTCGAAATCATACAAATGTTCTAGCAGTTTATTCTTGTTAAATCCGTCTCAACCGCAATACTGGTACTTTGTCGGGTTGTTCGATCCCGACTGTTTCCACCAAATAGTTCGATGTCAATTGATGGCAAGGGATATTATCGCAAGCAGGAATCTTTTCGATCAACTCCTTCGCAAGTCGAGATTTATTCCAGCTTTTCACATATTTCACCCCGTAGGCATCGCATAATAACTCCAGCTCCGCTTTCTTATAGAGCTTTACAATTCTTTCCTTCATATCATTCACAAGGGCCAGTAATCTTACGTGTGATGATCTTTTCCCTTTACTTCGATCTCGCGAGATTTCTGCAATGGACACTTTCTTTTCCTTCTCCCGTACTCTTTCTTGCCGGAGCAATAATGACTTTCGATGAGCTAGTGTCTTTTTAAGATGATAATCACGGCGAAAATCTCGCAGAAATTGTCCTGCACCCATCTTTAAATAGCGTGTTATTACATCAACGTAAATTTCCTTCAGAATATCTAGAATCTAAAGGTAATTCGAGTATAGTTTCACATTTCGAAGGTATAAGTGTCGCTGTGGTAACAATGGTTGTATCAATGCCATGCATTTTCATCGACTTATAAGTAGCGCCCTGACTTTAGCTGTATATATGGGTTAACAAAGAATTCGGGTTTTCACAAACAAATTATAAATGCCCTGGGCGTTTATTTAATTTTTACAGAACTATAGATTCGTGCTGATCATGGGGCGTCTATTAGATGCTGGGCTCTTATTAGACCATTATACGGCATGATAATAGGCGGTAATGTCTTGTCTTACCATATTAATATCGTTTTCTGAGTAAAACAGGTTCGTAAATTTTCTCAATAGGCTTTTGTTGTTGGAAACGTTCTCCATTGAATCATCAACCATGTCCTTTTGTAATTCTGCAAGCTTTGAAAAATTGATCTGGTCAACACGTTGTTGTTCCAACAGCAAAAAGAACGAGTAGGCTGAATCGCTGATATGTAGTAAACCCCTCTCTCTATACTGTCGATCTTCAATGACGTGCAGAGTTTCTGGAAATGACGAGGATTCTTGAAGATTTTGATAGTTAACAATTAAGTTGTTTTCGATCAACTCAACTTTCTTCATTTCGTGGTGAATATTCTTCCGCACACATGGAGTTTGGGATGAATTGTTTTCCTGTACATACCTACATGAGGTAAAATAATGCGTAACAATTACACATACAACTATACATTACACATGCATAACATTATAAATACAATATTAAAAACACAAAACGCGATAACAAAAGGAAATGGATATTTACCTACGCGATTTCTCAAGAGTTTTCTTTATGGCCCATCCTCCAACATAACGCACTTTGCCTCTCCCCTCCGGCCCCATTTCATCGACTTTGAATGAAACAACTTCTACGTCTTGGTGTTTCTGAATCAGTTGTTCCAATTCTGCAGCGAAAAGGTTGTAAAGGTGAAACACCAATTGTGCGCCCAGGGTTCGCTGGCCTTCGTTTAACTCGGTCCAGCATCGCGTACCGAATGAACTAATTAAGTCACACCGATATTCTTGCATTAGGAAAAGTCCGTGCAATTTCGTGGTGGCTGCGGTAAAGTCACGGTTGGTCATTTGCACTTGTTCCCCATTTTTGGACAAATATTCTTGGAAAAGGATGTTAACTCGGCACCAAAGAACTTCAGCAAAAAGCTCGAATATATCCAGGTTATTAATTGCATAGGTCGCTGCAGATTTTATTAACATACTGAAAGGATCGTTATGGCTGTCCTTTAGAATGTTTTGGAGAAAATCTTTGATTGAAAAATGACTTGGAAGCGAAGACAAATCACTGCCTAATTCACTTATCAAGCACAAAAGAACGTCCTCCAAGTTTACTGGAACTGCACCGTTTTTCTCATATATATCACTGGTAGCAAATTCTACATTATCACTAAGCGGAGACTCTTTGTCGATTTCTTTGTTAATTTCATCGCATTTATTTTCGTCAGGAGATTGAAAAAAGCTGTCATCAAGGTTGACGTGCCGACAGCACTGCAAGGAAGGATCTGTGTCACAATTAGTGTCGGATATGGTCAACAGCTCCTCGGGCACAGGGAGCAAAAATTGGCATCGAAAGCCAATTACTTGTAGCGATGATTCTTTCCTGACTCTGGAAAGGGCGACATATGTTTGTCCAGAAACAAACTCCTGGGCGCAGTGCACTACGACGCTATCCATGGTTAAACCTTGAGCTTTATGAACGGTCATTGCATAGCATGGTGTCAGAGGAAATTGCGTTCGACTGGCTTTAATAGCCCCATTCCTATCATACCTGTACCACGTTCTACGCTCAATTGCCACCGTTCCAATTTTGGGAAAATTGACCAACAGCCGTCCTTCATTTTCATCAGTTTCGGAAATTTCAAATTTAACAAACTGTCCTCGTGAACCATTTCGTAATTGACCGTTGATGTTGTACAACAACATTACGTCGCAACCAGGCTTAAGTGTTAGAACTCTACTTACAGTACTCTCAAGATAATTAGCAGAACCAGAATCAATACTTTCCAATTTAACCAATTCTCCTGGAAGTTTTGATAAGATATCATTGTTATGCACTTCTACGGGAAGCCTCTTAAAGTAAAGATGGATAACCTTTGATACGGAAGTACAGTCTCTGTTTAACGAAGTGAAGTAGAATTCAGTGCCTTCATCGCATTTCCCTGTACGAACGTCTTCTAGGTGTTTCTTTAGCTGAATTTCGGACTCGTGTTGCCGTTTAACCTCCTTCAACTCTACACGATGAGGAAAGGCCTCGTCGAATAATGGTGTTCCGCAAATTAGATTTCCTTTGTCCAATAATGTGCGTATGGGTTTCATCTGAAGAAAATCACCCACCAAAATTACTTGAATTCTACCAAATGGGAAGACGTTGTTTGAAATCATGTGATGCAAAAGATTAACTAGTTCAAACACTCGTTGACTTGACATTGCTATTTCATCCCAGATTAAAACATCCGTATTTTCTATATTTTCCACAATATTTTTTCTTCCTAAAGCCCTTTCAAGTAACAGTTGCGCTGGAAGCTCACATGTTTGCAATCCATATTGGGAGTTTACGGTTTTTGCACAACCGTCGTACGGTTCACAGGCAATTCCACTCGGACTAACGATAAAGCATTTTTTCCCATTAGAATATAAGGTTTTTCTCAATTCATTCACAACCGTGCTTTTGCCAACACCAGATTTTCCAAGAACACATACATTATGACCTCCCTCTGCCAGTTTTATGACAACTGTCTGTTCATCAGTTAAACGTATGGAATTATCTTCCATGATGAAACTGCGTCGTGTGAAATCTAAATATATCATTACACAAATGTAAAGTAAATGGTTTAAATTTCAAATTAACCTCAAATTTCTCAACTAAAATTGCCCGAAGTCTACATTCTGTAAGTTATGGGTATTCAGTGTTAGGTTTAGCCAGTGGAATTGGAAATCATATACCTAATGAAATTTCACTAATTGACGCCGGGGTTTGTTCTTTCGCTGATGTTCGAAACAGATTTGTCCCACTTTAATAGTCCGGAAGTAGCTATCGATGCGCGCGCACATCTTCAATGAGAGGCTGATCATTCGTGAGCTGCATTCTTTTTTTGAATTGAGTCGCAGCAAAACATGTAGCCGTCGTCTTGATGTGGCCTTTTAGTCGCATATGGTGTCAAAAACTTTTGTTTCTTTGGCCAAAACGTCTGCAAGGATTGTCGGAATATAATTTACCAAAGGCAAGATAAGTTAATTGTGTTTTTAGCTTGATTTATGCATTTGTTTTTTATGCATATTTTATTTGCACTTGACAAAACAGATTAAAAGTTTTAACCTTAAAGTTGCTTTAGTGCAATTTTTAAAAGGTTGATCTAAGTTTTCGTTGCAGAAACACATAGCCAGATAACATTTTTTTGTATTTTTCAGTGGCATCAAAACTGTGGAACCGTCGAGTTGGATTCTTTTCGATCTGGTTTTTCTTTAGTCGCCCTCGTGTTTTTTGTATTCGAATCACGACAAACGGTTGATTGGTAGCTACAAGCAAGGCGTACTTCGCGTTAATATATAGGAAAATATCAGTGGATTACTACAACGTCCACGCAAGGATGGCTTTTGCCGAGTAGCCACGTCGATCACAATACTATGGCTATGCAAGTGAACATCATCTAATATATTTGAAACTGGAGTCTGGATAGTGCAGGTACGCGTATAACGGTATAAGTAATATATTTTGATTATTTTCCGTGTCGCGTCATGATTTACATTCGTGTTGAGCCAACTTGATTTTTAATAACTTGTGAAACGAGCCGTATTTTTGCCGGTGTAGACGTATTTTAAAAAAAGGCCTATGCTGAACACGGCAGATTAATTTGACGGACAACACTTTTGCCAATTTCAGGAAATATATAGTTTTTCATATGATTCATGTTATACTTACCAAATAAAATGCTCCACGTCTTTACAAAATCCACAACTAACACAAGTGCTGGCTTGTTCCATTATCTATATTTGTAATATTACTTTGACTTCATTTGCCGGTCTGGCCTTTATTTGAAACAAGATTTACAAATTTTGAATAAAAATTAGGAAAACTCGTTTACAATTGCATCGATAATTCAAGTGTATAATTATAATAGTATGTGGGCAAAAATATGTTTAAAATGGCTGCAAAAGCAAAAACTATTTTGTAGCTACAGTTGCGCTTGTGTGTATAGCCTAAGTCTTTGCACTTCACTTTTTCAATGTAAAATTAAAATACAAGTAAAAACGTATGCTTCTTACCTCTTGAAATTTGGCCACGAAAGGGCCGAATACGCGAGATATTTCTCCTACATCACATTTGCTGCTAGCCTTCAGTCATTTTTCAGTCTTTTTAAAATTTATATGGAGCAATTAACTAAATATTTTCGCAGTATACAAGAGTTTACGGTATTGTTTTGTTTTGTATTTTCGCTGCCTTTCTCCTCATCCCCCCGGAAAATGCATTTTCACCTCTGAAAACGTCATAAACATTTCATTTTTTTAACCAATTGAAGCCAAGAGTTTTTTTAAATAAAATCGCGTATGCACCAATATGATGCATCCCGCATAGAGACAGAAAATTTTTTGAAAAAACTTGAAAAGTTCACGGATTTTTTTCGGGATTCATTCAGTCTTTAGCGAAAAGCAATTATGTAGTCATGTAGAGAAATTATCGTATATTTTAGTAATGTGACCTTTCTTTCGGACACGTTTTGTGTTTCGACGTATTTTTTAATTTCCTAAACGCGTATGCTCGTAACTGTCATGATAGTTGCCAACCTTATGTAAATATACAATATATACAAACATCGCTAATCAAGAGCTTGCGGCGCACGGTCAAATTCGATGGAGTGGGGCGAGTTATAACTCATTTCGCCTAATGGATGAGAATGCACTCAAAAAATACCAAAATATTGGGCCGCCTATGATTCTACGACACAAACATCGTCATAGTTTATCGTCACTCGTCAGCCGTCAGCCCCAATGCCAAGAATGGCAACAGCAGCTCTATGTTTCGGTCATTTATTTGCAAGTGTGTAGAGAAATCCCCGATCGGCCGATCTCCTCATATTCAACAAAACTTTCATAATTCGGGGAACTTGAAGTCAATAAATTTCGGTCAATAATAGCTCGTCGCCCGCCCTTCGATACCAAGTATCCATACTCATCGATATTTACGATTTGGAGAAAATATCGATATTTACACCAAGTAGTGGCAAATTTCGATACTGACCCTGCAGTATTTTAGGACAGCGTTTTCTACCAAAATGTATAAAAAATTTTAAACATTTGGAAAGGAAAGTGGAAACATCGTGTTTTTGAAGTTCTTTTTTCGAATTTCTCATTTTTTCTGTCCGACTTGAGGGTCCACAATAGGTTTTTCGGGATGCGGGAATTAGGTCATTTTTCGATCGGGAAGCGGGATATTTAAAAAATAGGATGCGAGATTCGGGAATAAAATTTCTTGCGGGATGCGGGATTTTCGTAATTTGTGCCTCGGGATTCGATATATGAAATATTTTAATGACGGGATACGGGATTTAAAATATGCCGTTTGACGAATTTGAAGAGTTTTTGAGTCTGAAAAGATTCAACAAAATACTTTATTCACATGTAACAATAAATATTGTATGAATATATATAGTTTCTGTTTTCTAGTGATCTATTCCTAGTATGTACAGTATAAGACAAATGTGCTCTGAAACCTATTCCTCTTGTAGTTTTGTGCAAGTTTGTGTGTGCACAGTTTGATCTGGGTTGATCATATTGAATATTAAATTGCTGACATATTTTAAGGCTATTACAACAAATATAATTTGTTCCTCATTTCTGAACTTGTCCAACATAAAGTGGGAAAAGGTCCTAGCCTAGAATCTGCAATTACAAAATATTTGGAATGAAAACTGACTTTATATTGTACCAAGCTGCATTGATCAACTGCTGAATGCCAAAGCATGGATGTCTGTAGATTGTACTATATCTATAATAGAACTTAAGTTTTTAACTACAATGAACATACATATAGACCTCCACTGGGAAAGCATTTTGAAACAATCGCAGAACAAGTCTGCAATTGAAGGACAGTTTATTTGTTGACAACCCTATAAGTACAAGTAACTATGTAAGAATTTTGCTGATTATTGTACATCATAATTATATATTTTTATATCATGAATTATATATTTAAAATTTCTACATGTCTTTTAAAAAAATCCACTATATCATATAACATATACATGTGCTTTAGAAGTGGTGTTTTCAAACTTTAGCATCAATGATAAAAAATAAGGACAAACAAAATCAACTTAAAAGTTTAACTGTATTTTAATAATAAAATATACATACAATTTTATATACACTGAATTCATAGCCTTGCCAGTCACTGTCACGTTCTTAAAGTTGTTGTCTTTTTTATCCAATAATGAGTCCATTAGGCTATAGTTGATGTACCAAACGATTCCTATCGATACTGATTGGACTTTAGAGATCTATCATAACCACAACCTACACAAGTAGCCAATCTTTGAATTGTATAAAATGTGACTGTGATGTGATTCATCTTTCATCTTTTCATGTCAATTTTCATACATCTTCGATAAACAAGATTGCAAAATATGTAGACTGCTGCTGCCAGTAGGGAAACCAAAGTAAAAAGAATCTTGTAAAAAGAATCTTGTAAGAACGATCTTTGTGTCTATATATCTTTTATTTGTGTTATGTATTTATTTGTCTTCGCGAAGTTTGCTTCTGCATTCTGCACCAGTGTTCTGCACAGAGCCATCACCCCCCGGATCAAAAAGTTACAAATTACGTAATCTCCAAGATTCATGACGTCACGGCATCGGAGTTTGCCAGGGTCCCCCTCGCGTCACCAGAACTTTAAACGCGGGGACCCTGGGTACGAGGTTGAAAACTTCTATATTTTAATAAAATGGCCCGCAGGGCCTTTCATACGGCCTTGTGGCCTTGTTTCATATCTGTTATTGTGCGAATATGGCCCGCAGGGCCTTAGCGGGCCTTTTTTGTGGCCTCATGGCCCGAAACTGTGACTGATTACCCATCAGTGGCTCTCACCCCAGAATCACAAATTATCTCAAGTGATGTTAAGATCGATATAATTCCAATTTTCCTATTTACATACAAAATTAAAAATACGCAAAGTTAAAAACCATAAGGTAAAGTATCAAAATTATTTACAATAACACGTTTGTTATATACAATCCTGTAGTCCTTTTTCTCGCTCCTGGTGATTATTTCTTTCCCCGTCTTATTTCTTACAATTTTGTATGGGATGTCGACGGTTATATTACGAGGTCCCACGCCTCTCACCATCTCGGAAATAACATCAAAATTGACGTGTTGTTGGGTCCTGTAGTTCAGGGTGATTCCTCGAACCTTGCATACGGTCTCACCCGTATTTGTTTGATAGGCGTAGTTCTTAGGACCTCCTGACACAAAGGTGGTAATGTGAGATCCATCCAGCTCATCAGTAAGCTCGCCAAGGTAAGATCCTGTGGGTGGTTCCCACTCGCCGTCTTTGGACACGTAGATCACCGAGTCTGTGTCGAAATACAAGACACGCCGACCTAACTGCTCCAGGACACCATAAAGCTTCAGACGGGCGTGGGCTGTGGTGAAGGCAGCAATGACTACATTTGTCTTTCCGTCGGCCTCTACGAATTCCTCTACGTTCTCAAAATGGACTTCGATGAGGTCATTATTGATGAAGTTTGCATCGGTTACGTTAATTTGGTCGCTGGAGAGGAGGTCAAAGTATTCGGCTGGATCAGAAATGATTTTGACCTTGGTCATGTTGGGTCGTTGCGCAAATTTTCCTATAATAAGAGACGATACGTTTTCAACATACAAACATTTACTACATTTCCCTAGAAGAAACACGTACTATTAGTCGACTTGTATGCGAATACGCCTACCCTAAAAAGAGTTCAACATGAGCTTTGCTAACGCCCTCAGACCGGGATTCTTCACAATTTTTCTTGAATTCAGCTGAATGCCTTCCTTTTCCGCGTAGTCGGCAATATACTGAGCTTTCCTTTCCTCTGTATTGCAGTCTGCTGGAAATCCACTCGCCAGGAAAAGAGAAAAGAATAATAAGGCATTGGAACTTCAAAACGGTAAACATCAGTTAAGTCTTACCTCTTGCTTAATTTTAAGAAATGTGTCAATGTAATCTTTAAAGAGCCCATCGGTGTGCTCTTGGAAATGCCACACTTCGTTGATTTTTACCAATCTATAGCCTTTTTCCAGTGCTTTCCCGAGCTCAGGTGTCACCCATGTTCCGTGAAGTGTGCGCTCAGCGTCGTTGTGGTGGCAAGGTTCCTGTTGCAGGGTGTCGGCACAGGTACGACACAGTGGTAACATGAGCTTACCTTGAGTGCGGTAAGGCAGCACGGGATGATATAGGGCACGAGGAGGGAGAACGGAACATTTCACCAAACCAAAGTACTGGTTGATTGGTGCAAAGTTCTCGGTGATGATATGAGGATGGCCAAGTGGATATTCTCCGTACTTGTTGCACCTAAAAAAGAAAAATTGCTTAACAAGGTTAGTGATAAGCACCCTTGAGTTTAAATAAAGTTTTTTAACAAGACACATACCAGGGGTAGAGACTGCAAAAATCAACGTAACGGATCTTTTCTTCTGGTTTGACGTCAAAGTAAAGACGTGTGGCATTTGTGCGACCACCAAAGAAAGCTTGTCGTGGTTCCAAAGGCTCAGATACTTCCAATTTCCCGAAGAAATCCCTCATCTCGGCTTCGGTGGCTAGCTGGCACTCAATGTCACAGGTCCAAATCTCTACGACATTGTATCCGTTTTCCTTTAGGAACTGTATTTTCTCCAAGGTTCGCTGCCTAAGATCTTGCATTGTCATATGGGTCACGGGATTCAAGGTGTCTCTGGTATAACACCTTTCGCATCCATGCCACAGACATCCTTGGATCTCCCAAACAGTGTTCGTCTCAACGTTGAATCCATCGACGAGGTACTTACCAATCCGCTGTTCTCCGTTGTTTCGGGCGTGGCGAATTAAGACGTTATCGCGTTCAGCAATCCAGGTTAGCATCTTTAAGGCGATTACTGATTGCTTCTGCTCGGGCTTGTACCCACAAGGCGGAATGATGGCGATAGTGTTCTCTTGCAAGAACATCTTCCGGAAAACCAGGTTACAGGCTGAAGCGATCGTCAGACAGGAGGCGAAGGGATCAACGTCTGTGACTTGGCGGAAGAGTTCGCGAAACTCAAGACAACAACGACGTAAGATGTCCACATCCGACCGACAGTAGCGAAGGATTTCGGCTTGAAAGTCGAACTCGTATTGACGCTCGACTTGATCGTTGTACCAGGTAAAGAACTTCTCGCGATCATTAGATGACATGCCATCAGGATCATAGAACTTTGCCTCTGGCAACGGTCCAACATAGTCCTGGTTTTCAGCACGGTTAAACAAATGAGGGAAGTATCCTTTCTGCAGCTCTGTCAGTCCAAACGTTTTCGGAAAATCAGCGAGTCTCATAGGAATGAAGCAGAGAGAGTCTATAAACTTTATGTTCATTTCAGGAACAAGCAACGAAAGGATTTTTGCGCCACGTGTAATGTTCTCCGGGGTGATGGCATTCGTGTAGAGGTGTTGGAGAATGAAATATCCGTCATAAGCCTGGAAATTATGTGCGATAAACGTAGTGTTAGTTTTTGGTGTTGAAAAATCCACTCGCAGAACTCTTTCTTCGTATCAGGACCAGAAAACACGACTTCGTCACCGCTTTCGTTCTGGACCACGCAAAGATTTGGGATGTGTTCGCCGTCATCCTGAGTACATTCAAAGTCGAAGAACATCAAGGTTTGGGTCCCTTCAACGTCGTTTTCCACAGCTACGTCATTGTCCAGCAGCTCATTCCGTTGATTTTCCTCGGCTGTTCGTTTTTTCTTCTTCTCCTTCACAGGTTGAAGATAACATTTGTGGTTCTCTGGTTTGACGTACTTCATACAAGTGGAGCATCGAACTAAACCACAATGATGATCACGAAGACTGGCACGAGTAACCACGCGTTGACATTCTTTGCATTCAATCAAAGCATGGCACAGGGATTTGACAGGACCTGTGTCATCTTTATGGCGGTTGAAGCACGCTTCGCTCTTAAAGAACCTGTTGCAGTCTTTGCAAAATTTCCACTCGACGACGGAACAATTCTGCGTGTGACACAATTTGCACAGATTGCCACACGGATGATCTGTGACTTTATCGTAGCCTTTCTTGCATTTATGGCAATACTGTTTACGAGCGAGGAAGGCAGGCATACTGGTGATCACGTCGTAATGGTCGTCATGATGGTACAAGTATAGGTGCTTTTCAGCTTCAGGGCCAGAATAGACGAGGGCATTTAAATGTTCCTTGGATATCACGTTGATTTGATAACCAGTGAGAGCGGCTTGGAACTTCTTGATTTCCGCGATACCACAGGATCCCAGAGGAACACCGGCAGACTCGTGAAGTTCGCGGGCAATGCGGGATTGCATGGGTCGGTTTGGTTTTCGGATAGCCTCATAATGCGGGTCTTTGTCGAGTTTTGCCTTGGCTACCACAATCGCGCGCGCACAACAGAGTTCATCTTTGTTCCTAATTTGAATGATGCATTCCTTTTTTCTTAGGAAACTTTCAAGATTCACAACATCACGTCGTTTTCTACCTCTACCGTTGGGCATTTCCACATGGACCAAGTTAACGTTGACAGAGTCATCCAAGGTAAATTGGTCATTGGATTGCACGACGCGTTCGACTGCAGCTAGGAAACGTTCTGGGGTCAGACGATCCTGTTGTATAAATGGTAGGGAAATGGGTCGATCCAACTGGTGCGAATTTAGAATCAAGCGAACCTGGTCGTGGGGTGCCATATCAGTCGTGAGTCGATCAAATAACTGTCGAAATGCACGGTTCAACGTCGACATGACATTTGATATCCCGTGAACGTTCAAGGGATTAAATTTTACGGTATAGTCCATACCTAAAAGCGTGATACATGTCATACATACTACAAAGAAATAAGTACCTAAAAGCACTGTTTAAAAATAATTAAATACACTTCATGCAAGGCATTAATTAAATTGAACGAATGACTTCAAAATAGATACTCTTTAAAGAATTTAGTCAGTACCTCTCGTATTGAACTTGCGCACGTTGACTTGTTTCACTGATTTGATAGTGAAATACTCCTCTGATCTTTGCCGTTTCGAGGGTACTTCATCGCTGACTTGCTTTCGTTTGCTGCCTTCACCCACTTGGTTATTGGCTTCTTCGTCTACTTCATGGTCAGAAATATCGACTCGTTCGAGTTCCTCGTACAGTCCCTCGTCATTGACCCAGTCTTCGTTAAACAGACGACGTTGTTCGTCAGTCCAGTTTGCCAACATATCGGGGTCAACTCCATCTGGCGCCTCGGTCATCTCGCGGTGAGTATCTTCGGCCATGGCGTTCCTCCAAGAAACTATTCTTTGTTGAATATCGTCGACCCAATCGCTTGCAAAACGTAGTCGCTGAGAATCGGACCAGTTGTCGATCAGACTAAGTTCAATAGCCCCACTATGTGTCCAAATAGATATACGCTGTTGCAAAACGGCTTCTTTTTCCTTGTCAGTGAGATCGAACGCTTCTTGAAATATACCAAGAGCAGCTTCGGTCTCGCACTCACGAATCATGTCAAGGATCTACAATTTTTAAAAAAAAAAAAAAAGAATGAATAAATAATAAAAAATGATAAAAATAAAACACAAAACAAAACCACACGAAAGAAAACATTTTTACTTACAGATTGAGACATCTTTCAAATGTTTCACTAAATTTGTCAAAGAAAATCGCACAACGACTGCAATATTTGCCAACAGAAGATAAATGCTATTGCTCGCACTGAAAACAGTTAAGGAATAAAGAGACACCAGGCTAAATTTCCCATGCTTGCAATGCGATCGTCTGCCTGAACTTTCCCGCCAAAATGTACCGCCAGAACTTGTCCGCTTTAATGACCTTTCAAAATGTACCGCCAGAACTTGTCCGCTTTAATGACCTTTCTCATTACCCTGCCGACAAATGCCGCTGGAATTAACTTGCCGGCCTTAATGACCTTTGCCATTGTCCTATACCATGTGCGATATGAAATTCCCGTCTAAAACCTTGTCGCTTTGAGAAAATCGGTCGAAAGGGATAATAAAATTTCACAAAGTAAAACTGGCAACTTGGATGGCAACCGCGATTGTATTGCGTCAGAAGCTGACCAAGTGAATTCGTCTTAAACAAGGTACAGTTATTGTAATGATATCGC
>NW_021163546.1:0-39058 GCF_004324835.1 Dendronephthya gigantea | reverse complement strand
TCACTGATAATAAACACGAGCCTTCCAAGACCAAGGAGATCTACTAAGACCAAGGAGATTTTACACAATCTCTAATTATCCAAATTAAATAGGTGGAACAGTCGAGGGTATCGATGGCTTTATTTTGGCACTGGTAGTCTTCGCCTTTTCGGTAGTGTAGTAATGAGCTCCCCGCAGCCTAGTTCCTAGTCGCTTTAAATAAAATAAAAATAGGAACACTGCAGGCTTTTACGGAGGACGCGACGGATCAGACACCTTGTTTGTACATTCCCTTCCGGGATTTCAAGACCCCATTTCGTTGATGATTTATTATTATTCATGATAATAAACAAATATATTTCTCCCGCAAATCAGTAAGCCTTACAACGATCTCGAAATATCTTCTATTTTTGTTCATAATAGCCATTCCATAGCTGGAACATCCAGGGTATCTTTGGCGGTAGCTTTGCAGCGATAGTCTGTAATAGTGTAGTTAAGACTATCCGCGTCTGTTACGCGGTGGACCGAGATTCCATCCCCCGACCTTCGGATTAACTTTTCAAAGAAATTTGTTTTTCGGTTGACTGTCAGGAAATTTTATTCTAATCTTTGCTCCATAATAGCCGTTTCCTGAGTGGAAGGTGCACGATATATTTGGCATGCTTTCAACAACAGTAATCCTCGGTAGTATAGTGGTGAGTATCCCCGCCTGTCACGCGGGAGACCGGGGTTCGATTCCCCGCCGGGGAGAAATGCTTTTAAAGAATTTTTACGTAAACTTATCAGACACCTTGTTCGTACGTTTCCTTCCGGGATTTCAAGATCCCAATTCGATAATGACTTTATTATTATTCATGATAACAAACAAATATATTTCTCTCGCAAAGTCGGATGAGCCTTTCAAGGAGATTCTTTTGTACACGTATTATATTGAATTGTTTTCTACTTTTGTCGTCCATAACAGCCATTCCATAGGTGGAACATCCTTTGGCGTTAGCTTTTCAGCCGTTCAGCGATAGTCTACCATACTCCATAGTGTATTAATGGCATTCATGATAACAAACAAATATATTTCTCTTGCAAATCAGATGAGCATCTCAAGGAGATTCTTTTGTACAATATCTCGAATTATCTCCTATATTTTTGCCCATAACAGCCATTCTACAGCCTCTACAGGTGGAACAGTCGAGGGTATCTTCGGCGCTATATAGTCAGTTTGCAGCGAGCCTAGTGTAGTGTATATAGTAATGACTATCCCCGTCTGTCACCCGGAATACCGCGGTTCGATTCCTCGCCCTGGAGGAAGGTATGCCTTTACTATATAGATCGTTTAAGAAACTTATAACTTTTATATTTCTTCCGATTCAGATGAGCGTTTCGAAGAGATTTGTTTTTGGTTGACTGTCACAAAATTTCTTCTAACCGTCATCCGTAATACCCATTTCCTCAGTGGAAGGTCAACGATATATTTGGCAGTGGTTCGACAGCAGTAATCCTCGGTAGTATAGTGGTGAGTATCCCCGCCTGTCACGCGGGAGACCGGGGTTCGATTCCCCGCCGGGGAGAGCCGTTTTTAAAGAATTTTTTTCTTGTTATACATTTCCTTCCGGGATTTCAAGATCCCAATTCGTTAATTAATGACTTTATTATCATTCATGATAACAAACAAATATGTTTCTCTTGCAAATCAGATGAGCCTTTCAAGAAGATTCTTTTGTACACATACTATCTTGAATTGTCTTCTATTTTTGTTGTCCATAACAGCCATTCCATAGGTGGAACATCCTTTGGCGTTAGCTTTCCAGCGATAGTCTACCATAGTGTAGTAATGACTATCCCCGCGTTTGTTACGCGGGGGGACCGAGATTCCATCCCCCTCATGAGAAGGGTTTAATTTTTATAACTTTTATATTTCGGCTTCCGATTCGAATGAGCGTTTCAAAGAGATTTGTTTTTCGGTTGACTGTCACGAAATTTCTTCTAACCGTCATCCGTATTCCGTAATACCCATTTCCTCAGTGGAAGGTCAACGATATATTTGGCAGTGGTTCGATAGCATTAATCCTCGGTAGTATAGTGGTGAGTATCCCCGCCTGTCACGCGGGAGACCGGGGTTCGATTCCCCGCCGGGGAGAGACGTTTTTAGAGAACATTTTTCGTAAACTTTTCAGACACCTAGCTTGTTCGTACGTTTCTTTTCGGGATTTTAAGATTTCAATTCGTTAAAAACAAGTATATTCCTCTCACAAATCAGATGAGCCTGATGAGGAGATTCTTTTTTGTACATTCTCGAATTATCTCCTATTTTTGCCCATAACAGCCATTCTATAGGTGGAACAGTCGAGGGTATCCTAGGCGCTAGTCAGTTTGCAGCGAGCATAGTGTAGTGTATATAGTAATGACAATTCCCGCCTGTCACCCGGAAGACCGCGGTTCGATTCCTCGCCCTGGAGGAAGGTATGCCTTTACGATATTGATCGCTTAAAAAACTTATAACTTTTATATTCCCTTCCGATTCGGATGAGCGTTTCGAAGAGATTTGTTTTTGGTTGACTGTCACAAAATTTCTTCTAACCGTCATCCGTATTCCGTAATACCCATTTCCTCAGTCGAAGGTGAACGATATATTTGGCAGTGGTTCGACAGCAGTAATCCTCGGTAGTATAGTGGTGAGTATCCCCGCCTGTCACGCGGGAGACCGGGGTTCGATTCCCCGCCGGGGAGAGACGTTTTTAGAGAACATTTTTCGTAAACTTTTCAGACACCTAGCTTGTTCGTACGTTTCTTTTCGGGATTTTAAGATTTCAATTCGTTAAAACAAGTATATTCCTCTCACAAATCAGATGAGCCTGATGAGGAGATTCTTTTTTGTACATTCTCGAATTATCTCCTATTTTTGCCCATAACAGTCATTCTATAGGTGGAACAGTCGAGGGTATCCTAGGCGCTAGTCAGTTTGCAGCGAGCATAGTGTAGTGTATATAGTAATGACAATTCCCGCCTGTCACCCGGAAGACCGCGGTTCGATTCCTCGCCCTGGAGGAAGGGTATGCCTTTACGATATTGATCGCTTAAAAAACTTATAACTTTTATATTCCCTTCCGATTCGTATGAGCGTTTCGAAGAGATTTGTTTTCCGGTTGACTGTCACAAAATTTCTTCTAACCGTCATCCGTAGTCCGTAATACCCATTTCCTCAGTGGAAGGTCAACGATATATTTGGCAGTGGTTCGACAGCATTAATCCTCGGTAGTATAGTAGTGAGTATCCCCGCCTGTCACGCGGGAGACCGGAGTTCGATTCCCCGCCGGGGAGAGACGTTTTTAGAGAACATTTTTTCGTAAACTTTTCAGACACCTAGCTTGTTCGTACGTTTCTTTTCGGGATTTTAAGATTTCAATTCGTTAATGACTTTACTATTGTTCATGATAACAAACAAATATATTCCTCTCACAAATCAGATGAGCCTTATGAGGAGATTCTTTTTTGTACACTCTCGAATTATCTCCTATTTTTGCCCATAACAGCCATTCTATAGGTGGAACAGTCGAGGGTATCCTAGGCGCTAGTCAGTTTGCAGCGAGCATAGTGTAGTGTATATAGTAATGACAATTCCCGCCTGTCACCCGGAAGACCGCGGTTCGATTCCTCGCCCTGGAGGAAGGTATGCCTTTACGATATTGATCGCTTAAAAAACTTATAACTTTTATATTCCCTTCCGATTCGGATGAGCGTTTCGAAGAGATTTGTTTTTGGTTGATTGTCACAAATTTCTTCTAACCGTCATCCGTATTCCGTAATACCCATTTCCTCAGTGGAAGGTGAACGATATATTTGGCAGTGGTTCGACAGCAGTAATCCTCGGTAGTATAGTGGTGAGTATCCCCGCCTGTCACGCGGGAGACCGGGGTTCGATTCCCCGCCGGGGAGAGCCGTTTTTAAAGAACTTTTTCCTTGTTATACATTTCCTTCCGGGATTTCAAGATCCCAATTGGCCAATTCGTTAATGACTTTATTATCATTCATGATAACAAACAAATATATTTATCTTCCAAATCAGATGAGCCTTTCAAAGAGATTTTATTGTACACATACTATCTTGAATTGTCTTGTCCATAACAGCCATTCCATAGGTGGAACATCCTTTGGCGTTAGCTTTTCAGCGATAGTCTTCCATAGTGGCTATCCCCGTTTTCCGTATCCACCGAGATTCCATTCGCTGCCCTGGAGGAAGGTTTCCTTTTTATGACTTTTATATTTCGGCTTCCGGTTCAAATGAGCCTCACAAAGAGTTTTAACTGTCACGAATTTTCTTCTAATCTTAGCTTCATAATAGCCATTTCCCGAGTGAAAGGTGCAGCATATTTTTGGCATTCGTTCCGTCGCGGGAGAACCGTTTTTAGAGAACTTTTTTTCGTAAACTTTTTAGACACCTTGTTCGTACGTTTCCTTTCGGGATTTTAAGATTTCAATTCGTTAATCACTTTATTATTATTCATGATAACAAACATGTCTGTCGCAATTCCGATGAGCCTTCCAAGACCAAGGGCAAGGAGATGTTGTACACTTACTACACTATCCTTTGCTTTTATTATATTGATTGCTTAAGATATGTATGACATTTATATTTCTCTCTCGATTCGGATGAGCGTTTCGAAGAAATTCTTTTGTACTCTATTTTGAATTACCTTCCGTCTATTTTTCGTCCACAACAGCCATTCCATAGTTGCATGGAACATCTACGGTATCTTTGGCATTTGTTTTGCAGCAGTAATACACCGTTATACGCCGTGGTGTAGTGGTGAGTATGAGAGTATCCCCGCATGTCACGCAGGAAACTGGGATGCGCAGACACCTTGTTCGTACATTTCCAACGAGGATTCCGTTACAATAACAATAAATCAATACTTCTCCACCAATTTCGACGAGTCTTTTAAAGAGATTCTCTTGTAGACCGTTACAAATTAATGAAATAATCTTTAATTTTTATCGGGATAACTGCAATCCCCAAGGCTAAGTGGAATGTGGACGGTATATCTTAGGCCTTTGTTTGGAAGTTGTAGTCCTCCGTTGACCGTAGTCCGTGGGCAGTCATCTGGAGATGGATCTGATACAATAAGACTCGTTTCGAGGCTATAATAAGTTGCTGCAACTTGATAACAACATGGTATCACGACCAGGAACAAATTGACTTTTTTAGCGCTTTCAGCCGTGTACGGTGTATTGTAATACATGCCGGTAATTTGAGGAATATTACACGACGTTTGGCAAAAATGATCTAAGATTTCCGCTGGCCATTTCTTCCCAGAAATGAAGCAATTATTTTTACGGAATGAGCACATGGGAAATTTATAAATGCCGATGGTAGAAAATGGGTAATGTTCAAGCGTCCAGTGCTCCTTCCAGTTCAACCCCTAGTTCTTCTCCTCCTTCTCCTCCGCTCACAGCACCCCCGCCACCAACATCAGGGACACCAGAAAAGATAATACCAACACCTTTGGTTGGAAACCCCGGAACGTTTGAAGAATTGCATAAGAAGTGTAAAGGTGAGGCTGATATTTAAAATTATATATCATATTTGCACTAAATATTTTTTCATTTCATGATAGTGATACCTCATATCATGCTGTGGTATAGCTGATCATAATAATATTACAACGTGAAATATTCACCCTGAGTAGACAGTGATTGTGACCATTGTATACTATTATATTTTATGAAAACTTCCCCCCCCTACTTCCCCCTCCTCTAGTATAATCATAGTTGATATTTTGGTTTTTAGATGTCTTTCCACAATGTTTTGAGGGTGCAAAACTGCTCTTGAATAAAGGCATTAGCAGTCATTTTCAAGTTAGTCACAGTTTAGCATTAAGTTCATTGACACCGGGAACCTATCATTTTGGAGCGACATATGTTGGGGACAAACAGACTGGACCACATGAGGTACGTATTGCTTATATTTTTATTATGTTATAGCTGTATTTTTATTACACTTAACTTTTTGGCACCTGTACCACTCAGACTGCTGAGAAAAGTCCCTAAATTTTATGTATGGCTATTAGCATCCCTAGGCGGGTGCATTGGTTCAGTTTTTTGAAAATATTTTTTCAAAATGAGACCGTATGGTGGACTACCTAGATTGTTGTTTAACCTTCTAAATAGTACACCAAAATACTTTTAACAATAGGCAATATTTTCGTACATAATTCCCCAAATTTGAATTGATAGAGCTAACTTTGCATCCTTTCCCTGAACTAGACTAATCCAATCTTTTTTTAATTTGTTTATTTGTTAAAATTGCCTGTGGTCATGATACTTATCTCAATAAATGCACATGTTATCTTGTAAATTATTTTTACTACAGTCATTTCCTGTCATGGTTGGAGATATTGACTTAAAAGGAAATCTAAATGCACAGATTATTCACCAGTTTACTAGTGCAATCAGAGGAAAGTTTATTCTACAGGTGAGATGTGATGAGTGTTTTGTAGAAGCTGAACGATAAAAAGAGTATTACATTTTGTATATTTGGCTATACATACAAGATATATTTTACCAACAAAAACAATCAAAAACATGTGTACAATCCAAGTATTTTGTATGATAACTAATAGTTTTGGAAGAACACTTTGTTGATGTATAGCTGCAAATGTTTTCCTAAAGGAACCTCTATAGGAACAGGGTGTAAATAGGGTATAAATTCCCTTTTGGTACCTTACAAATGCACTTAACTTCCTGTTCTAAAAGTAAAAAAGAACACAACTCTAAGTCCATAACCTTACCTGCATGCTCATTAATTAACATGACTATGCCATTAGAGCCATTAATTCTTTTTGAAAGCCCCTGTTATGCATGATGTCTGTATTTCCATGCACTTTGCCTGATTGAGCAAAAGTCTTCTATTGACGTGTGCCATATTAATGGCAATATGGCACATGGACACGTCTTTATTGTGTGATTTCATTCAGACTCAAAAGAAATTTTGGGCCATGCAGCAAGTTGATGCAGAATATCGTGGCAGTGATTTTACTGCTAGTTTGACGTGTGTAAACCCTGACCTTTTCAAAGCATCCGGAATCATTGTTGCCCACTACCTGCAAAGTCTCTCACCTGGTTTATCGCTAGGAGCAGAATTTCTCTACCACAATGCAGCCAACCAAGAAGCCGCGGTCGTCTCGTTGGCTGGACAGTATAAAACCGATAATTGGACGGCATGTGCCACGGTTGGTAAGGCAGGATGGCACGCAAGCTACCATCATAAAGGAAACGAGAATGTCGATGTAGGAGTTCAGTACGAATACAATACACAGCAGGATCAAAGTTCTGTTAGTCTGGGATATCAGTTCAACGTCCCTAAAGCCAACTTAGTTTTTCGTGGCATGATGGACACAAACTGGGTAGTCGGAGCAGTACTTGAGAAACGTTTTCATCCACTGCCATTTACTTTTTCCTTAGCTGGTACTATCAATCATACTAAAGGAGAATCGCAATTTGGATTCGGCCTGACTGTTGGATAAACGTGGGTTAAAACAATTATACTTCGGCCAAACTAGAAAACCCTATATTACATCTTTGAAGTACCCCTTGCTTGAAGTATCACTCCTTGCCAATAGACTCGCTGTGAAGATCTATATACGTTCCTGAAATTCACATTAATGTCAAGGAAAGGAGAAATAAAATTGAACCTATTTTATAATGCTTTGCGTTTTTAATCTGCCATGTATTTCCATAACTTTTATAAGCTTGCGTTCAACATGTAGTACTGAGGCGACGACCAAGTTACTGTTTTTGTTGTTGTTGTTAGCGGTGTGTTGTTGTTGTTGTTGTTGTTGTTGTTGTTGTTCTTGTTGTTGTTTGCTTTCTAGTTTTATTATTATTATTTTTGCTATACCTATTATTAATATAACCAGATGTTGATTGGTCGAAAAAAGTTATTTGCACTACGATACAAATTTTTTTTTCATCCAAAATAAACAAAATGACTGAAAGTATTTGAATGAAAAAATACTGGTGAAAGTTTAAAGTTTCGCGGGACGGAGTTTTGACTGAAAATTTAAAAAACTTTAGGGATATTCGGGAGTTGTCAGGGAACTGTGACCTGTCCCTGAAAATGTTCTATATTTTTGTGTCTCGTTAATTAAAAAGGTCCTGAACTGCTTGTCCAGTTTCAATGTTGTTCTTTTCTTTCTTTTTATGCCTTTATGGTTTCGTTTTAGCTATTCTGTTATTTCTAGATTCTAAGTTCGATTTTGACTAATCAGCAAGGTTACGCATACGCACACTATTATGTACGCACACTACAGTGTTGGTGGTGTGACCAAGTGATTATTTAAGTTCAATGGTAGTATATGCTATGACCATTGAGTTCAATGGTATGACCAAATGAGTCAATGACTGTTCGAGTTTCATATCCGTAAAGCTTGAGTCTGCTCGACTGCATCCTCGTTCGGAACGAGGATAACAGGTAACGAGGATCATAGCAACGGAGCTAGGCCATATGTTAGTGCCAGTGCCCGCGCGATAGAGAAGAAATTTTTGGGGGTTTCTTTCGCTATTATTTATTAGTCATTTTCCCAAAGTTGTGTGATTGACTGAAAGTTGTCACGATCGACCATAAGTTATGGCAAATCTTTCAATGTTTCCGAATATAAGTGCTGACAATGATGAAAACTCGCCTATGAGTGTGGAAAGCCTATGTATGGCTTGCGAGGAAAAGGTACTCTTAGTACAATTATTACACTTTCATACAGGGCCAGCTGAAGTACCAGGGGGAGCACAGCAGCACGTCACGGTGCCCCCCTTTTTTAAGCACCAAAATGTTAGCTATACTAATGCGTACAATCCTAATTATTTTTTTACAAATTTTAAATCTTAACCCCAACAATGCTTTGAGATTAGTTCTATCACACTGTAGTTCTATAAAGGGTTGTATGTCAAAGCATCTGGTTGACAGCACCATTGGAAGTATACCTCTTAAAAGTTCACGCATATCTAGTATACCTAGTATACATGCCTATAATTGTGGACATGTTTCTCTACCAACTTTAATGCCACGGTCATACTTTAACACAAATATTTTGGGAAATGAAATATATTATTGGTGGTGGTGAGTAGTTATATAGGACCCCCCATGTTAATTTAAAGCTAGGTTACAGTGGCTTCTGTGCATCATTCTGCTCATTTCCTGAGCTGAAACATGTTTATTAAGTACTTTTATGAACATAAACTCTGGCTTATACTCATTTGAAAGTATAGCGAACCAAAATAGTGTCAAATACTCTGCATGACCATTCTTGATCATGTTTAGGAATATAGTCAATGAAAATGCATGTAAACAAGGCATTAGTGATTTCATTAGTGACTGTAACCTACCTTTAAGAAGATATGTGTTGGAAAAACTGAAAAGGTTTCAACCATTACATTTTCTTTGCTTTGGGGAAGGTGTAAATTATTATATTATTATTTTTGCATTAGTCTGGGCTTGTTTATTATTTTAGGGCACAACAAAGATTTTAATGACAAAGATCCCATACTTCCATGAAGTGGTAATAATGTCATTTGAATGTCAACATTGTGGAAATAGAAACAATGAAATAAATTCTGCTGGCCCTGTACAGTCACAAGGAATCAGGATTGAAATAAAAGTTGCTAAAGGTGTAAGTAGTTGCCACATTGGTATTGAATGATATATTGACCTGAAAGAAGCAAGTGTTAATACATTAACCTGCATTAACTTAGTCTCAAAACTGATCATCAAGGATCAAGGTTATTTTCTGTGCGTGTCTGCCTTAATTTACAGTACTGAACTTTTAGTGTACATTTTACCACCCATTTTTAGCCCTCATTGGAATGCATGCATGATCACATCTGATATAGAACTGAACCAATTTCAATGGAAATATGTGTTAAAGCATGATACTATGCACTCACTAGCAGTGTTAGAAATTAGCTTGATCAACATCAAGTGTACATTTCAAAGCATTAAATGACATTTACTACCTGTTTTTCCAAAGTTCAAATGTAATTGTATCAACTTCATCCCATAATTTAAATATCATAAATTAACACGTCTAATTTTAAAGGATCTCAATAGACAAATTATCAAGACAGAATCAGCAATGGTGAAACTGCCAGAGTTAGATTTTGAAATTCCAGCTTTCACCCAGAAAGGAGGTAATTTTTATATGATATTCACCTGTTGTTTTTCGATTTCGTATGTCCTGGCATGCTTAAACAAAGTGGTAGTTAGTAACTAACAAAATTTTTCCATGTAAACATGCATTTGTCAACCTAGAACTTAGCACCATTGAGGGTGTCCTGGAACGGGCGATTTCGTCTTTAGAACAAAGTCAACCGCTGCGAAAGGTAAGACTTTGGTAAAGGATTAAGAGACTGGGCAGGTCCTAAAAACCTATCATGATACACTGATCGTATTATTGATGGAACGAACGACTTAATTTAGGCTGTTGACCCGGAACAGGCGGAAAAAGTTGGTCAGTTCATAGAAAAACTAAAAACATACCGTAAAGGCGACGTTCCATTTACGTTTGTACTTGATGACATCTCTGGCAATAGTTTCGTGGAGAATCCTCACGCACCGGACAATGATGCCGCTATGACAGTTACGAAATACGACAGA
Source organism: Dendronephthya gigantea (assembly GCF_004324835.1). Classification (NCBI taxonomy): domain Eukaryota; kingdom Metazoa; phylum Cnidaria; class Anthozoa; order Malacalcyonacea; family Nephtheidae; genus Dendronephthya; species Dendronephthya gigantea. The sequence continues at coordinate 28,440 of NW_021163546.1, read as the reverse complement.
ACAGAAGATCAAAATCGGGCTTTGGGATTTATTGCAAGTGATGATGGTAGTGTGATTAATATTGGCAAAAAATCCGATGCTAGAAAATTAGCGACCACTATATGCTTTGCTCATTTGATTTAATGGCGAAGCAAGTTTGTATTTTCTTTGGCTGTCCTACAACAATTTCAGTTGTGTTTGATGATGTTTTCCTGTGTGATGTAAGAACTCACCACCGGCTATACACTGTGCTGGTGAGCTCTAAAGGCGAAGCAGCTTTCTGCGGTTGCCGATGGTAGTTTGGTCAGTCATTCGTTCATTGATTGGCATGTTTAATATCGTCCTTAAGTTATGCGATTTTTTTCCCTCTTGTCATTATTGGTTTCTTTTTAGCACCTGAGGAAAGCGCTCCAGAAGAATTCAACTTTAATGAAGAGGTATTAACTACTTTCTCGTAAACACCATGGCGGACGATAAAATAAATATAATATTACTGAGAAAGGTAGTAGCTAATGAAAGGTAAAAATACCGACATGTGTACTAAACAAACATTGTCCTATAGGTACTCGAGTTCCCAACAGATTGCCCTCATTGTAAATGTCCGACAACCACGAACATGAAGGCTGTTGGTATCCTTTGTACTTTTTTATATCAGCACACTAGACGATAATATGACCATGAGCCACGCTGCAAATATACTCGAATAGACATAATTTTCGATTAGTTTGTCTGACTCCGACTTTGGGCGACTTGAAGATATAGATAGATATACATATAGACGAACAAAGTTGTCCCCAGTCGATGAATGGTATTGAACAATGTTGCTCTGAACACAGACTTATTATAGATTAAAGAGAGCAAGGGATTTGTTGCAAGTTACGCGAAAACGATTTCTAATTTTTCCCGCTAAACTGATATATAACTTTTAAGGTTTGTAGGGGATGCTATTTGTGAATTTAGCTTTATGTATATTTGAGTTTCAAATATTATATTTATAAGTAGCTATATTTCATCTTAGAAAGTGAAAAGCAGCGACGCAAAGGGCTAGAAGCATTTAGAGAAGAGAGCAGACTGGGTTTTTAAATCAATCAGAAAAGTTTTGTCACTTAACAAATTAAGATATTCCATTTTTTAAACAAGTTATACTCATGGCAACCAACTGTTCAAACTGTGGAAAACGGTCGAACGAAGTGAAGTCTGGAGGTAACAACTATATGCACATTAATTTATGGTTCTTGAGGGCATTTTGAGAGGAATAAAAAGGAATTATACTTCTTGGAAACTAAGAATACATCCATATCAGTATGCATGTGTGCAGTAACCATGCAATGCCATGGCCGATTTGAATACAGAACATATAGACAAGTGAAATTGCCAGTTGCTTTGCATGCCACGATAACTGGAGAGGGCACATATATATGTTAACATGAATGCATGAATACAACCCCCCCCCCCCCAATTATCGGGCTTCCTACGCCACTGATGCTGGCCCAACGTCGTCTTCTTATAGCTGGAATAGAGGATCAAGGCAAAAGGATAGAATTGAAGATTACAGATCCTACTGATCTCAGCCGCGATGTATTAAAGGTAAGTACTCCTTATTTACTTCTTTTACTTATTGGGGGTGTGGTGAAATCGCAATTAAAATGAGGCTACAGACACATTGGCTGTTTTCAACTTTCAGTCTATAATTTAGCCTTATTGTCAGCGGTACTTCGTCTTGGCTACAATTTCTGTTTCGTGCAAATGTTTTGAGGTTCAAGGTTGCGCACGGGTATACCAATCCTGAAACCAATATTCTGTCTTTAGAGTGATACTTGCACTGTTAGGATACCTGAACTTGAGTTTGAGTTAGAAAGTGGCACGCTAGGGGGTCGTTTTACCACCTTGGAAGGTCTTCTCATCAATGTCAAGGAGGATGTAGGTTGTTTTTTTTTCACTAGCATTGACAGAGGTTAAAGTCATTATATGACTGCGTGAAAAATTATACTGTATAATAATGGCACTCTCAATGCTACTCTTCAGTTGGAGGGTCAGAATCCCTTTGGTTCCGGCGATACACCTACGCTACAGGAAGATACCAAAAAACTACAGAAATTCATCTCGAAACTTATGGAGGTATATATGGTGTATCTGTGGGTGGGGATGAATCATGAAGATGCACACCAAGTATTGATAATAAGTGCGCATCCGTCGATCAACTACGAACAATTAACTATCCTATGCCTTCAATACGAAAAAGTTCAACTGACAAATGCCCTTTTGACTGTTTAAGCATGTTTAATTCCTTTAGAAAAAAAATCTAATTTTTTTACTTGAAGTAAAAAAAACGAAAAACCAACCCGAAATATTCTTTGTTCTTTCTCTTACCAAGGTCTATACGTTCATTTTAGGTGATAGAAGGTAAAATTATGAATATACATTTAATTCTGGATGATCCTGCTGGCAACAGTTATCTTCAGGTTCGTTTCTTGTGCAAATAGGAAATAGGAGACCATATGACTGCGGCCTGTATGAGAGAATGAAACATAATATGTCGATATTTTTGACAGTACGTCAATCAATATAAAAGTAATAGCCAGGAAAAAGTATGAATGTGTCTTTCGCAAAACATAATTTTTTTGCCACAGTACAAATTTTTAATTGCTAAAAAACACTAAAACATATGTTGCCAAATCGAATTTATAACACTGTTTATGCGCAATAGTAACGTAAAATAGGACGTCAGTTTGAATAGTTGTATGGTTAATTCCTCGGGAATTTCACGAGGCGGAAATTTTATTCGCGAAAAAATATACATTGCAAAACGCGAGTAATTGCAATCGAGTTTTTCTTTCATTTTGCCGCTTTTATGAACTCACAGGCCAAACGAAATTCTCTCTCGCAATATATTATTGGTCGTTTATGACGCATGTGTAAAATTTTTTTGCGCGAAAATTTCACCAACTGGTTGAAAATCACACCTTAATGATCGTGATTACAAACCGCAAACCAATCAGACTGCAGGGAGCACGAGTGGATTCAAAACGAATATAATAAAAAAAGAAAGAAGATGCAATCCGTCGTATATGTTAATTTATATGGCTTTTTAAAATACTATATCCTATTGGTTGACGAGCGGTCCGTAAAAACCCGTATCCGGACCGTGGTCTCGTGCAGTTCAGCTATAAAATAAACAGATTTTTGACCTCGCTTGTTTGATCTGTACTGTGAAATATCAGACCGAGGTTTTTGCATGTCCATAAAAGCCTCGGTCTGATATTTCACAATACAGACCTCGCGCTCGGTCAATAATCAGTTATTATTCTGCAGAATGTTTATGCGCCGGAAGACGACCCAAACATGAAGATTGTTCACTATGAAAGGAATCAAGAACAGAACGAAGACCTTGGCATCAGTGAAGAAATGATTGCGGAAGAAAAGGCAAGAAGAGAAAAAGCTGAGCAAAACTGAGCATCCAAAGAATAACATCAAATTATATAAATCAAAAGTCTAAACCACACGTTATACAATAGTGAATAAAAACACTGCTTGGGAAAACGCTGATCGGCCTACGTCATTCTCTATTTCAATAAATATCACTGAATTAACTTTTAGTAAGTTAGTATATACATATACTGTAAAAAAATGAAATGTTTCTAAACTTAGTAAAATGACATTCTTTCATGAAAACAATATACATTTGATGACATAAAATCATACTTTGATGAATTTCTGTACACTATATTCGTTAGAAGTTATACTAACCGATTTACTTAGACAAGCAGGCAGACATGCAATATTAATTATTCTGCGTCTACTTCTGTATCTTCATTTGCGCCAGTAAGGTACTTCAGTTAAGTATTTCCTCATACAAGTTTTCGCATTCAACTCAGCTGCAATAATTACGCATAATTTTAGAAGCGTTATCGTTTGTTCAACGAGTTTCAAACGATGATTTTTTTCCATTTTTGCCTTGACATCCCTTTTTTGTGGACTGGATATAGATTTCTGGGGCGAACAAAAATTGTATTATTATTTCACACAAGGAAGTTTCGGCAGTAACTAAATTATCGGGGTACAGTACATTAATCATTCAGTTCGAGAGTTCATCATGTCAGTGCAGTTAACTTTCAAAACTTTTACCATGATACCATCACGACTTGTCCTGATGTATTCGTACTGATGAAGGCCCGGGTTATTAAACAGAACGGAAGCTTTGCAGCTATGTTTGTAGTAATGACTATATGGTGCACTTTGAAACAGATAGCTACATATTGATGTTACAGAACTGGTGTAGTGAAATGCTATATAATGAACTGTATATACTGTATACCAGCAATTTTGTTGATTGTACAAATAAGACCGTAAGGGGAAATCATTGCTTACTGGTCCAACAAATTACGTTGTGTTCAAGCATTGTGAAGTAACGGAAATCCTATATCTTTTTTAATTACAGTCTTCGTCAGCACGTCGACGACATATGAAATTGCACTTCAAAAGTAATGAATGACCAGTGGTAATGACCGTCACGCTGTCCTGTGAAAATATTTGACGGTAGTTGATTATCAAGGTCAATTTGAGTTGTGATTTCGCCGTGTATATAGGAGCGAATTATCTCAGCCAGGCGAGGTAAAAAGCGCATCACATCAAAGGCTTAACCTGATTAGTCTCTTTATTATTATATGCAGTTTTCACCTCGCCCAGCCGGGATAACTCGCTCCATGTAAACAAGCCCTTAGTTTAACAAGATGCAAAAAAAATCGGCAAGGTTTTCTTACAAACAAAATCGCTTCTAAGCAGAGCGGTATCGCAATTCAAAGTTGCTTGATAATCAACTACCGTCACGCACTGCGCGCTTGAAAGCTAAAAGGCGAAATGTCTATTCAGCCTTGCGAGTGACAACTTCTTAATTTTGAGTATCTACTCTTGTTCTTCTGAGTATGCGGCAAACTTAAACATAAACTATTTCATAGGGTCATGATCGTGGACATGTGTGAATTAATATTGTGCCGGTATTGTGCTACTCTGAGTTACAGGGAAAGCCGAAAAATTAGCTTTTTGGTTCCTGATCCGGACGTAGCTTCAGGCCCGAACTTTTCATGTACAGAAACCTAATGTTAATTTTAAGCTAAAGTCTTTGTTTAAGTTCATTTAAAAAGGTGTTTGCGTGCGCCAGAGGAAATAGATGGTCACCGACCATGAAATCGGCGGAAGATGCGCAACGCGAAGAACGCAAACAAATCTTGAGTATAATCATGTACGCAAAGTCAATTATCATTTAAGATTAAACCCTTTTTATTAATGATCTCGCAAAAGTCCCTCTCGCAATCTGGTCGACTTTTCAGCGAGATACTATACAACCCTTCTCTTGTGCCGACCTCATCTGTCTCATGGTCGTCATAGTCTACTCCGAGTCTACTCATACTCCCATATACAGAATTTTCCTTTTAATTAAACTGTGAACCTTATACTGTGAATCCTATTATTCCTATAAACGCAAAGTCGGTCCAATTCAAGTCAAAAGAAAGCCTTCAAAGCGAGTAGTTTTTCTGTCGTGAGTTATCTTCTTAATTTGTGTTTAGGTGGCGTCGAATGCAATTCAAACAATAGATAATGAGAGATAATGGAAATAGTTGTAAATATTATATACTCAATACTACAGGGTGTCTAAAAAAAACACAAATATGCAAGAATATTAATGTTGTTCGGGTTTGCACCATAGTTCAGCTAAAATGACTTTTAGCATTTTAAATGAAGGATTAATTCAATTCCCAGAGGTGCGTATCTACAGGGTGTATCAAAAAAAAGGAGACCTTTAGAAATCAAGCTATTGTTAAAATTTGAATGCCTTTTCAATTGCATTTGCACATATGCTGAACCGTAGTGCGTGAAATATTGATGGCATGCATGCATACATTAGAAAATGAATTGACATTTGTACACAAGATTGTCTGCTCCTGGGAATTTGAAAATAACTTTAACAGCATAAGGAAAATAATGACCCAAAAATATTCAAATGACTAAGCACACTACCAGAACAAAAATGGTTCAACTGACTTCGGAGCAAAGAGTTTTTGTAGTCGTAACTTATACCCAGCCTGCCGTCATCAGAAAAGCAGTTCGCGATATGCACAAGCGTACGGTAGTTTGTGTTGAGAGAAATGGAGGCCACGTTGGAGGTCATGGTCCATGACATTCAGTTCTTTTGATGTTCAATTTATCAGCAATTTTCAATCCGGATCGAAATGTTAAATGAATCTGTGTCAGATCAAGTTGTAATTCATTCCTGACTCATGTAAAGATTTTAATAGGCAGAGTTTGTAAAATGGGATGCTGAGCCATTCCGGATTCAAAGTCAATTCTAACTGATGTGAACAGCCCTAATGCTCGCACGCAGTGTTAAAAATTAATGAACAAATGATTTGTTCATGTTTTGAAGGAACAGCTAAAGCAATTTACCACGCATACTGTTATCGCTTTTGTGCTTAGTCGTTTGTGCTTAGTCATTTGAATATTTTTGGGTCGTTATTTTTCCTTATGCTATTAAAGTTATTTTCAAATTCCCAGGAGCAGACAATCTTGTGTACAAACGTCAATTCATTTTCTAAAGGTCTCCTTTTTCTAATGTATGCATGCATGCCATCAATATTTCACGCACTATGGTTTAGCATATGTGCAAATGCAATTGAAAAAGCATTCAAATTTTAACATAGCTTGATTTCTAAAGGTCTCCTTTTTTTGATACACCCTGTATTGCGCTTTAGAACTGTATTAATGTTCAGCATATTTAAGTGGTTGCGTTTTTCAGCCTTGAGACACCCTGTATTAAACCAAAATATAATTATTGTTTATAGATATAATGAGATGGCAATGAAGCTTAATGAGGCTTACATCAAATTTCCTACCCAGTCAACACGTTAGCCAAAATTGCCTTTAGTATATCAGCAAAATCTTGTTTATCTGCAATGGTTTGTAAATTATTATAATAGAAATTATTCGAGTCTACAACACTTTTATGGTGTTTCTCAACCGAAGTGCATCGCACTGAGATACTTGTGCTAGCGCTTATGATTTCATTCTTGCGAGTGACAACTTCTTAATTTTGAGTGGAGACTTCTCTAAGAATGCGGCAACCTTAAAGCTCTTTCATAGGGTCATGATCGTGGATGCCACATCAAGGAAAGCGCTCGCTCGCCCGCCCCTGACACACTCCATATAACAACGCGTTCTAATAACTCACCAAATCCTTTTGTGAGCTTAGTCTAACTGGAACACAAGATTGTCCACGAGTACTCGGTCGTGATGAAATTACTAAAATATATTCATGTCATAACATTTCGTGTGTATATTGTCGTTCGCGTGTTATTCGCGTCATTTATAACGTAATTTCATGATATCAAGAATTATTCCGACCTCGGTTAAGGTTGTCCGCCTCCGCTTCACTTCGGCATGCAGATAACATTGACCTTGGTCTGAATATTTCTTTTGATATCATGCAAAAGCCGAATCCAATTCCAAATTGTTTAAAACATCGTTCCGGTTACTGACACACAAAGCTTCGAGAAATTCCTGTTTAATTGCATGGGTTAAACTGCTAGGAACGCGTATCCAAAGGAGAAAAAGCGCTTTTATCAGAGTAGCGTAGCCAGCCTGACCATTTGTCCCGCTATGCTAATATTTTGGTGTTCATCGACTGTGAAAACAATGAAATTCTAAAGAAATTTACGTCAAATCATTGGAATTAGACAAAGCTCTTTAGTTGAAGGATAGGGGATCTTAACTTCGTGACAAAAGACAGGGGAAATTAGTTCGCGTAGTTAGCACCGAGAGACAGTGTATATAAAGATCGTGTTTTATTTTTATCACCACATTTGCATCCTGGTCGAACGAAAGAAAGCATAAACACTAAATAAAACGAAAAGGTTGACGGCATATGTATACTGTATACATCAACCATGGGTCGCTTTTTATTACTAGTTTTCTTCTCAGTTTGTTTGACCGGACAAATGTAAGTTTTATTTTAAATTGATTTTGAGGTAACATAATTTCAGTGAAAGCGATAACGCCTGTATTCAATGGATTTTTGCATCGTCATACCATGCCGCGCATATCAGTCTGCTACTGCACGATGCGAGAATGAAACAGCATGCTTATAGCTAAATGTAATATAATATACTGTAATATAATATAATATTAATAATAATTGCTATTACAAACTTATGAATCATTAAGGAAACTCTGAAGCAATTAAACTTTGGACTTCCAAAGTCCAAACCTTCTTCATCTCCAACATACTATTGAAAGTAACTATGTAGACTCATTATAACAGGAAGGTGTGCCTTGCGACAAAGCAGGCCTGTTGAAACACTCAACTCTACATGGTTTCTTGAAAAAATACTGATGAAAATTACATGAGCAGGCTACATAAGACCAGCGCGTGTCTTGGGTGGGCGGATATTTATGTCGGATAGAGTGAAGCAAATAAACTTATATTACATTTTCAAGAATTTATTCGTAGAAAAATGTACCAAAATTTGACGTGTGTTTGATGTTATCATACTAATGACAGTATAATCTAACGCAATTCCCAACAATAGTTTACTTTCTTCCAACACTCGCATCAGGAAACTTGAACCGCATGTGAGTGCATTAGCGATCATGTTGTTTCATGTTAGAAGATGTGTCATACTGTCATTTAAGAACCTTAACGCTCTGCTACACTAAGCAACCTTCCTTGCAATTTGCAATGCAATTCTACTTCTGAAACATCCAAAGTTGACTAACACGAACATTTCTCCTACTCTGCTAACGTTTTCTTATAACATCTCGAACACTCTTTGCAAATTAACATCTCACAAAATTATAATTGCATTGCAAGTTGCAAGGAAAATTTCATAGTATAACAACATCTTTACGCGCTTCACTGCCGAATGTATATTGATTGATTGATGTGTATGGTTTTTGTCAAATTGAGATTTGGCAGACTTTCCCGCTTAAAAGAGTTCCGCCGTATTGGAGAACAGTCAATACGGGTACTTTAAAGATTGACGTTCACGGCGAACCGCAAACCACAGATTAAGTTTCGCATTCCTCATTTAACAATTAGCTGTCTCGATGTTGGGAAATCTTGACCGTGAAAATTGAAACATGAAATGTTAACTAAGCTGCAGTTAAAAACCGGCTGAATATAGGGTTTACTTTTAAATGTGACTTAATTTTTTCCGCTTCCAGTCACCGGTTTGCCGTTAACTTCAATCTTAAAGACTCTAATGCTAGCTCTCTCTGACGTATTTGTCGAATTCACCAAAACATGATATGCTGCATTTCGCTGTTTAAGCAGGAAAAGGGCCTGGAAAGTGGAGGTGTTCAGAGTATCAACATGCAGTACATTCCATGCAGTCACCGTTTCCAGCAGAATGAACACGGTCTATAATACAGACTAGTCATGACTAAAAAAATGATTGATGAGAAGCGTTCTAACTGTTGTACTGTATTGAAATGTAGTTTCAAATTGTCCTGCAGATGCTTCGGAATTAAAAATCTTTGCCGCTACAAAATAGAGGATTCAACAATTAACACGGCTTTTGCGAAACGTTCCGAATTGTGCAGTGGCAATAAGAGGTGGGTTTGAATTATTTAAGTAGAAAAAAATAAAAGCTAATTGGTCACCTTTGTGTCATAAATCGTATTAATTATCTTCACATGCAGTGAAAAAACTGAAAAACAGACAAACACTCCCCTGGCATTATTTTGTACCATGAAAAGTGTGAAGGAATAAGGAGACCATGCATGAAGTTAATTGTTATTAACAAAAAAAAACAATTGGATTGGCTCAGATGTTGCCGGTGAGGGGATGCGTATCAGTAAGCCAGCACTTCCTTAAAAACACTTTTAAATCCCGGGCCTCTGACATGCTTTTTCCCCGCAGACGGGGGGATATGGAAACAATGTAATGATTGCAATTTTTATGAAATTATAGCGAAGTTAAGAAGAAAGATAGGCAAAAGCAGAAAAGTTATTTCCAAAACTTTGGATGTATAACGAGATTTTAAACTTTTTTAATGTTCTCATATGTCGTGATAGAAATAAAAATCAGGTCGAGCATGCATGTGCCGAAATAATACAATAATGCATTCAACTAATCGAAAAGTGTGTAAAACACTTACTCATGCAAGTTATAGAAAGACATGGATTCAAAGAGCGACATGTTATAATTTGTGTTTAGAGAGTGCAAGAGACTGTTTGGTTGGCTCAAGCCCACACCCAGTGGTTATTATGAAGACTGTTGTCCTGGCTGGACACATAAAACCAAACTTGGATGTATTAAAAGTACGATTTCTTTAGTTAAGTTTCAATGTGGTAAATTTCGTTAGCACATATGGCCATCATTACCGCAGATGCATGTATAGATTTCACCAGATGTGCATTTATATTCCTTGATTAAATACTGAGCTACTGAGTACTGACTACGGTAATTTTTTGTCAATCTCCAACAGAAATTGACTTTGGAAATATTAATTTACCGAATACAAAATAGGCATCTGCTGCGCCCTGCCTATAAAGATTTAACATTTAATATTTCCAGCAATTGTTGGAACTGCATGCATTTGACACCTGCAATTGAATTTGACGTACAAAGCAGTCGCCTTATTCTATATATACACATAAAATCTTTAAAGAACTGAACTAAGTTTCACACTTTCACTCGGTTCTAAATGGATGTTTTGGAGAAGCAAACGGGAAAATCTCACATTTCCAATGCATGCCATATATGCACTAGTCTAGATTTGTATAATGTATATTATACGCACTAAAAAGCGTTTTAACTGAAAAATTGCCAACTTTGTATATACGGCTATATTTTTCAAACCTTTTGAAATTGAGATGCTCTCTCCAGGTTTCCCTTTCTGGGTGAATATTCCTTGTTTTCAAGTTAGTTTAGTAGCGAAATTATCCATTATATTACTTATATAATTTATTTATTAGGGTCAAATTTATAGTTTTCTATACACGTCTCCATCGGTTGACTTTCGAGGTCTTGGGAGCTGGATTCCAACGTTTTTGCGGTTATTTTTTCTCCTCTGAACCCAACACAGCCATGCAGCTACCTATCTATTTTTTATTTTTAGGAACATGTATTGCCCTGCCACAGGACGTGCAGAAATTTCCGCTGAGGCTTACCTGTGCGCCAAAACGTAAAAAACCTAGGATTGCAGAAAAGGTTTTACAAGCTGACTAAACCTCTGGATGAACCACTGTCCTATCCTAATCAGACTAAAAACCTCCTCGAGGCAGTACCATTTCCATTACTGGACCAACCATCAGTCAATGTGTTGTTACGCAGCATTACTTCTTCCGATGAAAGTGGCTGGGTGATACGCTATCTTGGAATGGCTAAAAGAAATGAGAAGATGGCGGAGGAAACAAAGAAAACTCTTCCGGAGTTTACAACGTATTCGGACTACGATAAATTATTTAAAGAATATCTCAAAGTACAACCTCAGCCTCTCGTGTCTCTTAAAATCCCCTTTTTGGTAAGCTTTTAAGATGAAATATTATTTTATGGATTCATCTCATAAAGTAGCTAAAGACATTTCAAACGATGTTATTTTTTATTATCGGTGCTATTATATATTATGATATCGTTCTTCTCAGCTTAGTCGGCTTCTCAGCTTATATACCATATTGTTTTGTGCTTTGCAGTAAATATTTGTTCATTCATAAGCAACGAAACAAATTGATCAAACATTTGAATTAACCTGACCACAATGCACTCAATCTGATTATTAATGCATAGTGAAACCAGCTCCCTGACTATTGTATCTGTAGAAAAATTACGTAACTTATTTCGAGTTATCCTAGGACTAAAATTCGGGAAGCCTTAATTGAACGCTTGCTATAATACAGTTATTTTCAGGTGATCCCTTGTCCATATTTTAGCCAATCGGCGCTCAGAAAGTTGTCGAAATATAGAAACCTATTATATTTTTTTTATAAAACTAATCCCACCCAATTTTATTCTTGGTTTGTTATCAAAACTATAATATAGGCTATGCTGAATAGCTGCGACGTAAGTTTGAAACCGCAAAAAAGCGGGTTTCCCTGGCGGGAAACATTGCCTTTATTTAAGTCATGTGACTGCGAATGAACCGATCACATTTAAAATACACAGCACATATACCCCATAACAGTTTCAGTTGTTTAAGAAATAAGAGAGAAATGGATTATTTCGACGACTATAGTGTCTCATGCAGTCGGTTCCTGCCATTGCAGATAACCCGGTTCTTGCTACTGTATGTTTTCGCTTCTTTTTTCACTACTTAATACATAATAGTCAAAATTATTAGTTTCTAATTTTCCCTCGAATCTTTTTTCTGTGTTGTATTTACAGCCGGGTAAAACCTTCGATTTTATTTCCATGGAGCAATACATGAGGTATCCTTCTCAAGAATTACCGTTTAAAGATATCATTCAACATAATGATTGGCAAAATGACGATGTGTTCGCTATGCAGCGTTTGGCGGGCTTAAACACAATGTCTCTAAGAAAAATGACGATGGAAGGTAGGATACGTATCATTGCATTTGCCGCGAAAAATGCGACGAATAAACTGGACCTAATTTTAAATGTGCGTTTTAGATTTTAACAAAAATCACTTCAACAAAACGTACGACTGGGACGCAGCAATGCAGCGAGCATCGGGACAAGAACTCTCGTTTAAAGAGGTAAACTTTATATCAATGGCAGAAAATATTAAATAGAAAACGGTTTTGCTTGAGGAACTTTGCGACGAAACCTTGATTGAACATGCAGTTCGATACATAACTGACAACACTGTTTAAATATGATAACATATAGCTACATGCAATTTATTTATAACATGCAATGTAAATTGATAATACCCAAGGTACCTGTCCATTTTCACCAATGAGTCTACCATTCACCATCAGATGTACATTACCATTGTCTACCATTAGATAGACATTACCATTGTCTATCATCAGTAGCTATAGACATTACCTTTGTCTGCCATCGGTAGTCATTACCATTGTCTACCATCAGTACAGGCATTACCATTGTCTACGACAAGTAGTCATTACCATTGTCTACCATCAGTAGACATTACCATTCTCTACCATCATATGGACACTACCATTGTCTACCATCAGATGGACTTTGCCATGCATTGTCTACCATCTGATGGTCATGCATTGAGTATAAGGCCTACAGTGTGTCCCAAAAAACGACACTATAGAAATTGTCATTGTTTTTATAAACCTCTCTTAAACGAGCGTGATTACGCACAAGGAAATTTAATGAAATTATACTGTGTTATACTACAAAGACTGTGTTTTGTCAGATCAGCCATGATTTCACTTTTGTTGTAATAGGAGTTTAAAATTTAAAATTTAGAATTTAAAATTCAAGAAGCTGATCATGCATCTATTTATTTAGCGAAACGTTGAGGCATACAAATTGAAACAATAGGATAATTTCTATGATATTTCTATAATAATAGGGAAAATTAGAGACTAGGCTTAATCTATACCTATATACACATGCATCCACGTATTCGTCATAACTGAGTCAGTATAGCTTCAGTTGCTCTTTTATACCACTTCAGATGATCAGTACTGGAAAAGTATTCATAATCGACTACGAATTGCTTTTTGATCTCACTAATGTGGAGGATTATACAGAACGAAATACCACAGATAGGCGAGAAATGAGAGGATCACGGAGTCCATTATGCGTGTTTGTTTCAACTGCAAACGGATTAAAACCTGTAGCGATCCAAACTGACCTACGTTCAGGTAAACCCATGAAAAACTCGTAATATATATATATTAAAACGACATTCAGCTATGATGTCAAGTTGTGGGTTATTAATTTTCTAATCTCTAATTTATTATGTCACTTTAGATGCTCCTGTATTTTCCCCCGTTGATGGCTTAAAGTGGTTGATGGCGAAGCAAGAATTTCAAAATGCGGACATCCTTTATTCTCAACTTATTGAACACTTGTTGAAGACTCACCTCGTCATGGAACCGATCTGTGTAATCTTGAGATGTACTGTATCGAAGTATCATCCTCTGTTTCAATTACTCAAGTGGCATTGTCGAGGCTTGTTTGTCACAAACAGTCTTGGAATAAAGGCTCTCTTGGACGAGGGTGAATTTTTGCATAAATTGTTTGCTGTTGGGCACGTTGGTGCAATAGAGTTTCTTAACGAGGGTTATAAGTATTCAACGTGGAAGGACACGGAGTTTAAGAAGAACCTCAAGGTAATAATAATACAGATGAGTGAATACGTGTCACATATGTTGTATCAGCTAATTGTTCCTACGAAATAATTTTTTTAGAGGCGTGGCGTTGACGACGTGAATGTCTTACCTTATTTCCCCTACAGAGACGACGGAATGCTTATCTTCGAACAGGTCGAAGGTATAGCAAAGGAATATGTAAAATTGTAAGTGGTCAATTTTTTATTTCCAGTCATGACGACCCCAATTCGAACTATATGAAATATCGGAACAAAGGCGACTATTCTGAAAAGGGAAAATCTATATTATTTGTTAGATATTATCATACTGACAAAGATGTGACAGATGACTTTGAGCTGAGTAATTTTGCAAACCATTTGTCAGCAGATGGCACGGGAACAGAGTGTGGAAACGGAATGGTAAGATGTATTTTTTCAAGCGTCTTGAACTAAAACACTGCCCATGCATGTGATCATAAAATGTCCCATGTGATAAATCAGACCGCCATGAGTAATTTAAACTGTTTCACCTGCAGCTTTCATATTTATTTCTCGTTAAAACTGTTTACATTGCTTGTTCGTTATGATTTAGATTAAGGAGTTCCCAGTAAAAATCCAAACGGTTGCTGAACTTATCGATGTCATTACTCGAATTGTTTTCATCCCTATCCAACACCACGCTGTTAACTATCCTGTGGCGTATTATGGAGGGTTTGTTCCAAATATGCCCTCAAAACTTTACGACGATCCACGTGTCCCATATCAAGAGTTTGGGTTTGACCGATTGCCACAATCGCATGTAGCTACGGTACGATTTTTTCATCTTCTTGTTGCTACACAATAAAACTGTATTACTCATGTGAAAACTGCATGGAAATGTCAAATTATGTGTACTGTGTCTACAAAAATGGCAACACAAAATCAGAGATGCCGGAAAAGAGAGGCGGCTGCAGGGGCAGCTAACCGAAGAGGGGCCTTATGCCTTTCACTCTAAAAGATTACATTCTATATCTTAGCATCAAATGTAGTATAACAACTGCATAATAGACAAAACACTTCTCGACGTTTCGTCAGGAGAGTTAGCATGAAAAATAATTGAAAAAATCTTATAAAGATTTAAATCTACCCCTTACCGTTCCGACGTCTCTCCACGAAATTGTCGCATTTTATTATATTATACAATGCGATTTGTTTTTTGTCATAGTTAATAATTTAGGCCAATGAGCATCCAGAATCGAGTTTGCTCTTGATCAGTTTTTATAACGACGCTTGCTTAATTAATGCTAGCAATTTCAAATTGCCAAACTAATCAGTAATGTTTTACAACTTTATAGGAGCAAATCTCGCTGTTCATGACCTTAGGATCGATCCGATACGATACTATCTTTGATTATGGCGATCATCTCAAAGATGACCTGCTAAAGCTGTTGTGAAAAAATACCACGAGCGACTTATAGGAGAGGTGAATGACAAAATTACTCAACGAAATAAGGAGAGGTTGGCAGATGGGAAGTTATCCTATCCATACCTCCTTCCAAAATGGTTGCCAAACAGTATTCATACATAATGTCGAATATATCTTTATATATTCTAATATATCTATACTTATTCATTAAAATAGGTGAACAAGCATTAACTTAGATTTACTATACTGGCATTTTCGAAAACCTTTTAGTTTTTATTATAGTTGATTTGATGATTTTTGTTATTTGGCAATTGGCATTGATTAATAACATCTCAGGTTGTCAGTTTGCTTGTTTTTTTTCAACTGTATGTCGATCAGAATTGCACAAGAAGAAAAAGTAAAAGTTTTTTAATTTCACTGGAAGTATCATCAAACTATAACTTTTTTTTCCATTTTGCCACGAAGATGGTCGGACTGGTTATAGAGAACGAGAAAGTTTTCGTATCACCTTCAGCATAGCTATACAACACTACTTGTCCTCCGTGCACTACATTCTTATACCTGGAGGAATTGATTCAATCAATACTTCGGCATACCCGAATGCTTCGGCGGTATGCAACTGGAAAAACTGATTCACTCGTTTGAATTTTTACCCCAGACCCTTCTGCATGTTTGCTATCGCGTTTGGCTGAAATCGCCCCCTTTGAACTGAACTTCGTTTTTCTCAGCGTATTTTATATTCGACGAACCAGCTAGACCAAACTCTTTATACAACAGTGTCTTGAAATAAACTGTAAATGTCTAACTGGAATGATATATATTTGCACACATGCATGTCCAATACTGTTAAACAGACACGACCGGTACGACTCGTAAAATTGGTTGAATTGAATGAGTGTCTGATCGACCCGTACGATTTGTCAAATATTACGAGTTGATTTGACCCGTACAAGTGCAGAATGCGTCATCGATTCCGCCGACTTCGTTCGACCCGTACCATTGTAGTGGCATTGTACGCTATTGCTCCTGTGTTAGGTAAACATGAATATATGAATATACACCCCAGCCCCCGTCCAATTAAGCGGGCTAGCTACGGCCCTGTACAGGGTGTCCCAAAAAAAGAAAACTATTGAAATCACTCATTGTTAAAATTTGAATGCCGTGTTCACGAATTTTAGCCCGTGAGGATTTAATGCAACTCGGTAAAATGCTAAATGCTTTGTGTTACTACAGAAAGGGGACATGTCGAAGGTCATGGTGATTGAGATGCACATTTAAATATTGTTAATAAATATCATTTTCGCGTACGAGCAAATTTTACTGCATCATATGCATGCATAAAAATGCTTATGGCAAACATTTACACACTTGTGGGTCCCAACAGAGTGCTTAGGCATTCAAACTCTAACAATTACATTGTTATGGGTGATTTCAATAGTTTTCGGTTTTTTTAGGACACCCTGTATATCTCCTCTTCCATGGAACGCGCCGGCGTATAGCAGATGAAATGAAATGCTTTGCCTCGTTCTTTGAAAACCACACAGAATTTAACATGGAAAATATTGGCACACCTTGGCACACATGGAAAACAACGCACACCTTCAACAAATGTAAATACATACATAGGATTGCCGCGTCCTTTTAAAATCCCCAAGAGCAACACACAACTCAAATTAGTACAATAGGGTGCCTCTTAAAAAGTAAAAAGGTGCATTTTAAAAGTAAAATCACACAAAATTTAACATGGAAAATATTGTTATTCAATAAAAGCAACGCACAACTCAACAAGTCTGAATTCAAAGAAAAAGATTTTGAGACACGCTTCATATACACACAGTAACCCTATAGGATTATTTAAACAATGAACGCGTGGATATAATGATGAAATAAATTATTCCATTCTTTAATTTGACCCATACATGCAGGGTGTCATCAGATAATTGTCACTAGTCTAGTGCACTGGCAAATGTTCACCATCTGTAGTGTGTTTTATTTTTGCAAATTAACTTAATTTGATAAGGAAGTTTGATTGGCGAAAAATAGTAATTCAAAATGTATTCACAAAGGTAAGTTTGTGACGTTTATGGATGTTTAAATCACGTATAATCTGAAATTCTATACATGCAAAGATTGAATTAAAAAACTATAAATAGTCGACTGTCGGGTTATGTTATAACATGTACTGTGGTCATTTTTGTCAGTTTCGCATAGTTCACCGGGGACTGCAGTTCGAGTCTGGTTATAGCTTTGTTTACTTGTTATTGGTCAACAACATGTAATGAAGACATATACCAGTCAATTCGATAAAGGAGAAACTGTAATATATACATATCGAGCGTGCAAAGCATTTTGGGGATTTATAATTGATTATTTAAAGCATTCGCAGATGTTAGAGTTAAAGCAATGCAAAAGGTGAACGTACACTAAACACGTATGCTGTTATTATAGCAAAATTCACATGTTAATTCCTTTAAATAAGCAGTGAGAAATAACCCATCATGCTTTGCACGCTCAATATGTGTATAATTTTGATGTCAACTATAATTTAACCGATTGGAAAAGGACCAGTAAAAACATACGACGCCCAATTTCAAGCGGCCCGTGCCAAAAATTCCTGTCCTGTAAATGTTCGTCTTCTATAAAGACTCTTATTCTCTTTCAGGGCAACAGTTAACAAAATAATAAAAATTAGAAATATCAAAATTGTTTTAATTTTCCAATCATTCATCACCACCATCGCAATAATGTACATGATGGTCCAGACCTCAAACATGGAACAAACATTCCCTTGGGAAGGTAAATATGTATGATGAAAGATGATTTGTCTGCTATCTTGTTAACGTATTTTGAACTCAATATACAATGAAGTTTTAGACTATAAAGTTAAACAAACTGATAAAGAGATTTCTGCGGTAACATTTTATAATTTGTTTTGAATGTGCGTCATGTGGCCTCTCGACTCGACGCAAAGGATATGAAATTAAATGATCCGTCTTACGTACTTTTGGGTGCACAATGATTAATTATCCAGCTCCTCTGCAAACGAATATGCTGATCAGCAAAATACAAAATGGAAATTTTTCACTAGTAGAATAAAGTTTTTTTATGGCTTATAATCAGAGCTAATTCTTTAACAGTCGCGGATCTAGGGGTGTGCAGAATAAATTACTATAGCTTATAATCGGAATCGCATTGGCAGATTTTAATGTAAAAATATTCTTTTAAAATCTATAACCAATAGCGTTGTCATTAAGCTGTCTTGAATTTAAAATTAAGCTGTGTAATTTATTCTGCACACCCCTATAGATCCGCCACTGTTCTTTAATGCAGAACGATGTCGACCTATTTTATCGGCATTTCTCCAGCAGTGCGTAAATCTTTATTAAGCCAGGTTTTCATCACTCAAGGACTTGTCGGCGATGCACTACGATCCATTGAAGTAGAATTTTTTCCATGGACAAAGCATTTTATGCATCGGTAACAAGCGATAACAGAGATCGCCGACCGTCTCAATCTGCGAGTGATGAAAACCATATTTTTGGCATGCATGCATGCATAATTATAGTATAATTATATTTTTCGCTAAAACTGCACTAGAGCACATGGGTGTTGCACGATGTCAAGGCTGTTGTAAGATAAGAAAAGAAAACCTGGATGCAATCGTCAATGAACCACAACTATCTGAAAAACTTCACAAAATGTCCCGAGCCATAAGAAGTTATGAGATTCCAGAGTATATTTTGAAAGTACTTCATGATGGAGAACGAAAACTCGAAGAGGTTGAAAATGAATTAGCAAGATTGAGACAGGTTAGCTCGAAGCGTATTTCCCGGGGCATATTCATGACTGCTCGGCTTCTAAGATTCCAAAGCTATGGAGCTTGTACAGTTGTACTATTCAGCTTATAATATAATATTCTGTATCTCAGTTTCTTGGATTGGAATCAATGTTTCCTCCTTTTCCCGCGGTTTATGAGATCATCACAGTGAGGGGAGGGATTAGCAAGAAGGAGATGCGGAGGTGAAGGGGGGGGGTTCTGTATTTATGAGTCTTAATGACTTGATTTCCTGCACTTGCGGTAAACGACAAATGGACAATTTAGCCGGCACGGAATATAAACAACCAGGTGTCAAAATGTATAAAAAATATTGCAGGTTTGAGATTTTACTATTTTCGTTCTTTTCATGCAGATGGATTTAAATCGTCTTTCTAAACTTCAACAACTCTTTATCGAAGAAGACACAACCACAGACGAAGACTTAAAACCAAAATCAAAACCAAAATAATAAAAAAACACATTAAAATCGTAATGCATGGGCAGTGGAAAAATGAGCATAAATTATTCTAAAATAAGAAATACCTAAATTATGATTGCATAGCATTGCAAGCCTTAGCATGTTTATTGACTAGTTTCTATAGAATTCTATATAGTTTTGTTCTGCATTTCACGCATGCAGATGTATATTATACGAAGAAAAAAATGTATAAGATTGCAGGGCTGTGTCCATATCGTGAATAACATGCACTACCATATTGAATCAGTTTTCGCACAATTGGTTTTAAACTGTGACAACATGAGCTTTTTATACAGTTTGCTTGCTAAGGTTTGGGATTGTAGTGCCGAAGCAGCCTTATAAATGCTATAACTTAATACAAACAAAAAGTTGGCTGTTTTAACCACGTTTGTTTTAAGCCAATATAGAAATTGGTTCTGAAAATCTGATGTCGGAGTGACCAAAACAATATAATTGCGCTGTTTTCGATTTAGAGTGTAGATCTAAAAAATTAAAAATAGTTTTACTGCATGGCTTGTACTGCATATAGGGCCAATATAGTTAAATACAGTAATCATATAAACTACAGATGAGCCAAATTTTAACGGTCTCTTTAACATTGAATTAAGTATACTGCAAAAGAGTTCTAACAAACATATCAGATATCATATATATCTCTCATTGATTGGTCTTTTGTTAACGTTTGATGATTTATCATCTGGGAAATATTTTCTGTTTTACACTAACAACTAGAAACATACATTTCTTTGG
The DNA here is from genome assembly GCF_004324835.1 of Dendronephthya gigantea. NCBI lineage: Eukaryota > Metazoa > Cnidaria > Anthozoa > Malacalcyonacea > Nephtheidae > Dendronephthya > Dendronephthya gigantea. The sequence continues at coordinate 7,766 of NW_021163546.1, read as the reverse complement.
ACATCAATATAGCTACATCAAGTTTATAGTAGCTGTGTCAAGACACAGTAGGGTGCATGAGTAGCCAATGACAGAATACTTCCGCGTCAAAAAAAAATCTAGGAGAATTTCAAAAATGTTAAAAAATATGAATTTTTTCAGTCTTGAGAAAATGACCCTGTCAAATTTTCGTGAAAAAAATGGTAAAAAAAAGGTAAGTAAACATGAGACTTTTAAAGGCGGGAATTTTTAAAACTTTTTTTGCTGACTGCTTAATTTTTAGTTTTTTTAGAAGACACATATTTTTAATATTTTTTTACTTGCCCTTTTTTAATTTTCAAGTACTTTTGAACGCGAGGATTTTTTTCTTTTTTTTATTTCTAATTATAATTTTTTTCAATTTACAGTCTTTCCTAAAGCCACAGGAGTCTTTTAACTGTTTTAAAGCTTCCAACTGATCTTGCCGAAATTTTTCAGGCTATTTTTTGTGCATTGCCAAGCAACCCCCTTCCAAGGGCATTTCCCTTTTTGTCATTGGGGAGGGCGGATCCAAACTACGTTTACAACCTGGTAGGCTGTAGCCTTTAACCACTCGGCCACCGCATCTTGTCTTAATACCAACCTTGCAATATATACATTATCCCGGTGGCCCAGTGGTTAAAGTGGCAGTCAAGTCCGTTTTGCGCACGCGCGTGTTTTGTTTACATCGTGAACTATTATATATATTTTACATGACGTTTTCCGCCTATTACTTCCGGTTTTCACGAAATTTGAGAATGTTGAAAATTAAGCGCGTCTCTGTTATCAATTGTATGAAATTTGCATACTATACGGTGTCGATTTCATATCTTCTGATTTCTACACTGTTGGACAGCGATTTTTTTCTACACCGTTGAATTGGACAATATTACTTGTCGATATGGACGAAAGTTTGGACGTTGGGGATGCAGAGCGATTACAAATTGAAGGGATTGCCCAGGTCGCTAACTTAGATGATAATACAACGTGTTCCTGCGGTGGTATGTGTTTGCGCGAAATAGGACGAAATGCTTGCCCATGCAAAACGGCGAGACAGTATTGCAGTTTAGCGTGCCACGATGGACTATCGTTTACGTGTAGGAATCGCCGTCATTACATCGAAAGCGATTCAGATTCATCTGAAGAATACGAGGTAGGAAAAGTTTTAATGAGTTCTTCATGAGCTTCTGGATTTTGTTACACTGTAAATATTTATATATTTCCCTTTCGAATATCCCAGGACAATGAAAGTGAATTACAAGACGTGTCCAGTGACTCTGTCCAAACAAGGTCTAGAGGTAGATCAGCAAAACGTGTGCGAACTAGCGGGGCGAGTGGAAGCGAGGATGAAGGACAGGCCACCGAAAATCGAGGCAGAGGTCGAGGTCGTGGGAGAGGTCGAGGAAGAGGTCGTGGTCGAGGAAGACGGTCGGGCAAGAGTCGCGAAGAGAGTGTGCGGGGTAGAGGTCGAGAAAGTGGTAGGGGAGAGAGGTCGAGGGAGATTAGTCGAGGAAGGCGACTCTCAACAACGCGTTATGGCTCTGAACCACAACTGCAGGCATGTAAATGTTTTTGACATTGTTCTTTTAACTACAGAGTAAAATTATAGGCAATTAATTTTGAAATAAAATACAATTTCAGGACTTGGTTGCACAACTTGATGAGGCGCAGTAAGGAGATTGGCATTGGAACTCCTGAGAAGACAGCCAGCAGCGTTTGCTGACTTGGTTGATGGAGAGTTGGCAAACCCAGGAGGTGAGCAAGCTCCACCACAGCCTAACCCCCCACCAGCACAAGCTCCACCACAGCCTAACCCCCACCAGCAGATAGTCCAGACTGGTGCTTTTGTGGTTGTTGCATCCCAATGCCAACACAAGAAGAAAACAAATGTTGCTGCCGTAGAGTAATGCCTTGTATTACAACCAGTCCACTTTTCCTCCAACTGGTTTTGGATGGCAATGTACTAGACATTGCTATGAGGTACAGAGAGGATGTACTTGTAGCTGACCATGCAAGAAATAACGAAAACTTTCGTCATGCTGCTTATAGACAGTACGTTTTATGGCAATATGGACGTCTAGGCAGAGGTAACAGAGTTGTTGTGCCAAGTTGCTGTGTGCTGAAAATAAGAGCGAGGTATCCTTCACCAAATGGATTGTATGTAGGATTCAGGCCAGCTAGACTTTGAAGACTATGTAAAAACTACTGTAATACTGATATTTTGGCAAGTTAATGAGTACATAATCATGTGTAGTAAATTATTGACACACTTCACTAGTGGCATGGCATGACCTATGCAAATTTATTCATTCACTATAATTTATAAGATACTTGCACACAATATTATGCATGCCTCCCCTACCAATATTTAAATTCCCACAAATCATCTAAAATTACATATATATAGTCCATGGATGTGTGACATCAAGTTATAGTGTCACAAGTAAGGTATTCCCTCATATCAAAACCTTGTTTTGTGTTGTCTCAGAAGCTCTTCCATTGGAGGCTGGGGTACCACAGCAATATTCCTGGCAATGTTCCGGGGGTCATCTGGAGCAAGACCTAACTTCTGTGTAACATGGCCAGGTGTTGTTCTTCTTTTTTCAAATATTGCAGTGATCAATTCTGGCAAATATTTGTATTCCTTTGGCTCAAGGACTGCAACAGGGCACCATTGCTTTGTCCTTTTACTGTAGTGTGCTTTATATCTAGAATGCATTAAAAATTCTGATTAAATCATACCATTCCAACTCATCTCAAAAGGTGGCATAATACCTGGGTAGAATAGACAAAACATTATAAGGGCCTTGAGCACCAGGTGAGTTAATATTTTATTAACTGTCAATATAGGTAACATTATAATTCACAACAGCAAATCAAAAAGTTTAACCCAAACTTCAACACATGTAAGAAAATCTCTTGAATGACATGTCACATTAATGAAGAGAAGTACAATAAAACCAACCTTGGTTTTCCATCTAATGTCTTTGCAACTTGTCTTGTTCTGTGTTTATTAAAGTCAATTGCTGCCAGTTGATTTCGCATCTTATATCCAATTAAGCTTTAAATTTAAAAAAAGCAACTTTTAGATAGCCAAGGATATTTCAGGAATTCACCAAGTGTATACAACACATGAGCTCATGACCAGTGAGCCCATATAATTTCAATATAACTTACGTATATGATTGACGTTTTGCACAGTACATCAACAAATGGTTGTGGAAGGATTCCAGAAAACCTGTATGTCTAAAATATCAAAATAAAGTACATATACAAGTGCAAACTGAGAGGAATTGCATCATACTTGGAATATTATGTGAGCTACAGTATATCTTATTTTTGGCTACATCTCAAAAAAGCCTACCAGATAAACAATAAAATATCCAAGAACTAGTATTGCATTTATGTATCATAATAGTGGGTATCTGTATGGCAATTGTAATTACCTAAATCTGGTGTAATATGACATTTCATTCAATAGTCGCTTGTTCAGCACAATGCTTCTCAAAGCTTTATGCGATGAAGAGTCCTTTGTCAGCCATGGTTTTGCTCTTTCCTCTTCTCTTAGATCACCATGGCCACATTTCCCATCTGCTATGCCATCTTTCAATGCCCATTCATGTTCAATCAACAACATGATGGAGAATGCCTATCCATATATCCTATTGAAAAACAAATTATTTGGATTAACATTAGGTATGGTACATATGGATAGTAGATAAACATAAATACCATTTGTGTCCATTCAAAAGGTAAATATTGCACCATGCACCATTTTATTAATTTCATGAACACCAGCAAAAGGTTTGAAAATTTCAAATAATAACATACTTTCAAATTATCAACATTGCTACCACAATTGCGACTGGAATACCAAAAGTGGTTTCTCACAGACGCAATCCACAAAGAAAGATCTTCATTTCCTTTTTCATTGGCAGCCTAGGTTGATAAGCATAACCAAATGTCTTAGGTACCAAGCACAGAATGTACAAAAAGGTACACAATAACCTCATTCTCATAGAAGTTAAATACATACAGAAATAACTTTTTTCCCAATTATTTTAGCACCATGCCAAACATCTCTTTGATGCACAATGTCTTTATACTTTGCAGCATTTTCTAAAAAAAAAACATATGTATGGTTAGGAAATCAGCAATTTCCACACAATATGTTATTTGAGCATCATTTTATACATTTTTGAAAACAAATAGGGTGACATAAAAGACATAACCAAAGCAACCACCTTTGATAGCATTTGACAAGGTTTATAAAGAAACAGTGCAATGAAGAATACTTACTCATTAATGCACCAATTTCCAAATGGCCATCAGTAACAACCTCTTTAATAATCATTGTTGATTTTAATAGATTGTCAAGCCCTCTTTCAAATCCAATTCTTTCCATGTTTGGACTTTTCCTACCCTCCACTTCTCTCACCTCAACAAAGTTGATATCTAAAATGCACTTGGAATCCATTTCTGCAAAGGTGTAAGTGCAATACTGTGCACAATGTCCAGGTGAATCATTACGCCCATCTGAACTGAGAACAATATCCTTATTTTCACGCTCTGCCAACACGAATTCTTTAATTCCTCCCAATAGCTGTTAACTGCTGGAGCTATATATAAATTCTGGTATTGGTTGTACAAGTTTTTGGATATAAACTGTACATTCATGACTTGGAAAAGAAATCTGATCTTGGTATATGAATTGCCAGAAAGAGGTATTGCAGATGCCAAAAGCAAATTTCCAGCACGAACACCTTCACAAGTTGGTTGGGCAGCCCATCTGAAATGAATTGGTTCATCAATTTTAGAAGTCTTCAAAATGATCAACATAAACTTTTATCCATTAAAGTGCCAGGTTACTTGGTTGTAAAATATCATCATAAATACCGGTACCAAAAAATGAAAAGTTGGAAATAGACATACCTCCCACCAAAGTGGCCAGCAGAACAACCCCAATTAACAACTAGGCATGTTCCAACAAATGAATTCCTGAAATTCAATGGACGACTACATCCAACTCTTGTACAAACAGGACCATGCAGTGTCTTCAGTAGTTCCAAAATTATTGTGGTTGATGCCAAGCATAACTCTAGTTTTGGAACATCAGTGGATGGTATATGACGAACAAAACTTTGTTTGCTATTTTTTGGGGCTTTTTCAGTGCCATCATCATCACCATCATCACAATCATCATCATCATCAGCATCATCATCACTGTGACCATTGATTGTGGTATCTAATACCTCTTCTTCCAAGGAAACCTTATCAATGTCATCAATTCCAACCCTATATAATAGTATATAAAGCTCTATAGTCAAGTGATATATGCTATATTGGGTAGTCATTACATTTTATGTGATAAATTGTGATTGGTTGTTAAATCATCAAATTATAGTTTATAAACATACATTGGATGTTCCAATGATATTTGACTATTGTCCTCCAATTCACTATCATCAGAATCAATAGCTGACAGTGTTTCTTCTTCATCTACAGTTTGTGTCCTACAATAATTAGCAGAAATAACAATGTTATAATCTAATTCCCATTGGGTAGTAATTACAATATACATCGACATGTTCTTTTATTATTACTCAAACTTGGGTATTGAGCGTGAATGTATGATTTATCGCTGGTACATACATGTATAAGAATCAAAACACATTTGTCAAAAAATACCTTAGTGCGTCTGTAGACCCGAGTAACAGACGTCTCCGTTTAGTAGCGACGGGAGGTAAAGATGAATGCCTCCTTGTATGAATAAGCGGGGTCGATGATGAAACTAAAAGGGAAAATATAATAAAACATGGGTTACCTATCACCATTCATTTAAAGACCTTGTTTAAAGTGACATTGAATGTCGATATAAAACTTTACTTGGGCTAATGGCCATAGGCATTGCTGACAAATCCGCAGCTCTGCTTTCAATGTTTGTCTGTGTCTCCGCGTCACTAAAATAAATTGGTTCAGATTCAGAAGAACGTAATTTATGTATATGCGTTTCCAAATTATGAATAATTCAAATTTCTCACCTCGAAATACGGGCACCTTTTTCGTAATTATCTAAAAGCATTTCAGCCAGTTGTTTGTCTGTCTTCAAGTCCAGCTCTTCTTTTAGAGATCGCCAACGCTGAAATTGCTCGTAAAGAGCTACTTTCGTCGAATCTCGTTTAGCGATGTAATCCTTGCGTTTAGTCTTTGCATCTTCGCTGCTTGGGAGGCTAAAATTCGCAGAGCTTTCGGCACTAACGCGTGAAGAGCTTTCGGAGTCCTCCATGTTGAACGCATGTGTTTTGTGTCAGCTTGCTCCTGACTAAATGCGCATGCGTATAGGGATATAATTCGATTAAAATTCCTTTCTGTGGGCCCACAGAAAGGAATGTGCGAACATGCGCAGAACGGACTTGACAGCCACTTTAAGGCTACGGCCTACCAGGTTGTAAGCGTAGGTTCGAATCCTGCATGGGAAAGGTTCAATTTTTTCCCACCGAAATTACTATTTAATTTAAGATTCTTCGAAAAGGATTAGTTCAAATAGAGAACAATAGCTTTTGACAAATGATGTGGTGGTCTAGTGGTTACGACGTTGGTCTCCAACCCGGGGACAGGCGTTTCAATTCCTGGCAGTGCAAAAAATTAGCTTGAAAAATTTCGGTGTGATTTGGAAGCTGTAAAAGACTCAAAAGACTCCTCGACCTTTAGGAAAGACTCTAAATTGAAAAAATTGAAAACAAAAAAAATTCTCGCGTTCAAAAGCACGTGAAAATGAAAAAAAAGCGCAAGTAAACAAAAATTAAAAACATGTGTCTTCTGATTTCTGAAAAGACTGAAAATTAAAAAACGTCAGAAAAAAAAATAAAAATTCCCGCTTTTAAAAAACTCATGTTTCCAAATTTAATTTTTTTTCACGAAAATTTGACAGGGTGATTCTCTTGAGAGTGAAAAAATTTAATTTTTTTCACTTTTTTGAAATTCTCTTAGATTTTTTTTTCGACGCGGAAGTATTTTGTCTTGGGCTACCTGTGTCTGTCTTGGGCAACCTGTGTCTGCTTGACACAGGTAGCCCAAGACAAAATACTTCCGCGTCGAAAAAAAAATCTAAGAGAATTTCAAAAAAAGTGAAAAAAATTAAATTTTTCACTCTCGAGAAAATCACCCTGTCAAATTTTCGTGAAAAAAAATTGAGGTAAGTAAACATGAGTTTTTTAAAAGCGGGAAATTGTTTGATTTTTTCCGTCTGACTTTCTTCATTTTCAGGCTTTTTAGAAGACACGTGTTTTTAAAACTTTTTTTACTTGTGCTTTTCTTTTAATTTTCAGGTACTTTTGAACGCGATAATTTTTTTTGGTTTTTTTATTTCCATTTTTTTTTCAATTTACAGTCTTTTCACAAAGTCCGATAAGTCTTTTCACTGTTTTACACATTCCAAATCACAGCGAGATTTTTCAGGCTAATTTTGTTGCATTGCCAGGAGTTGAAACGTTTGTCCTCGGATTGAGAGACCAACGTCTTAACCACTAGACCACCGCGTCATTTGTCGAAAGCTATTGTTCTCTATTTGACCTAACCCTTTTCGATGAATTTTAAATTAAATAGTAGTTTCGGTGGGAAAAATCGAACCTTTCCCATGCAGGATTCGAACCTACCCTTACAACCTGGTAGTCCGTAGCCTTAACCACTGGGCCACCGGGCTAATGTATATACGGCGAGGTTGGTATTAAGACAAGAAACGGTGGCCTAGTGGTTAAGGCTGCCTACGA